>NC_061074.1:663738-708738 GCF_021917145.1 Hypomesus transpacificus
ATATATGACTCGCCTCTTGGGTCATCTCCAGCTTCTCTTTACTTGAGCCAGATTTCACTTTTATACTTTCACACTGAAAAGACTACATTCGTTTTACAACAAAGTCCTGTGCGATAATATAGTACTAATTATAATATTATAATATACCTTTTATATGATTAAATATTCAGGCACATCAACCCAAAACCGTGAATATTACTATTATTCCATTCCAAGCATCTACTAAGTTCTGGGAACCATGTCCGGGTAAAAGTGCTCTAGTGTTCTCCCATACTAATGTAGGCAGTGATGTGAAAGCCTCTTTTCACTAACGAGTCCAAAATACATACACACACACACATAGATACCTGTTCCAGTTTCCAGTGGAACTCGGCTGGTCTGAAGGTGTCCACCTGGGTGAAGTCTCTCCGGAGCAGGAAGACCAAGCGACAGTTGTGGACGTAGAGGGAGTAGTGGTGACGGTTCATCTCTGGAGGAGCCAGGGCCGGGACAGAGGGAGGCATGATGCACAGGTCAACATTACAATAGAGCAGAAGATTTTCCCTGTCTGGATGATAACCATGACATGTCATAATATACTGTGCTTTGAATGGAAAAAAAAACAGTAGCCAAACATGTTTTCTCACCCCAAATATGTGCTTTTATCACAACACATTAAGTAATAAAAAAATGGAAATTTTATAACAAAGCTCTTGAAGCTTCAACTGTTAGGCAGACAGTCTGGATGGCTATACCCTGTCACTCGAAATTTCAGTCGATAGAACTGAACTCAATAGGACAATAGCACTCAAACAGTCTAACTCTAACTAGCTAACTCTAACCAGCTAATTCTCATAAATATAAATAAATTAGAAAACACAATCTGGCAGTATCATGACACATCCTCATACTAGTATTCATGTTCATACTGGTATAGGGTCCACCCCTACCATCTGTCCTCCTCTGTCTCTCTCTACCACCTGCCCTCCTCTCTCTACCACCTGCCCTACTCTCCCTCTCCTCTACTACCTGCCCTCCTCTATCTCTCTCTACCACCTGCCCTCCTCTCTCTACCACCTGCCCTCCTCTCTCTACCACCTGCCCTCCTCTATCTCTCCTCTACCACCTGCCCTCCTCTATCTCTCCTCTACCACCTGCTCTCCTCTATCTCTCTCTACCACCTGCTCTCCTCTATCTCTCTCTACCACCTGCTCTCCTCTATCTCTCCTCTACCACCTGCCCTCCTCTATCTCTCCTCTACCACCTGCTCTCCTCTATCTCTCTCTACCACCTGCCCTCCTCTCTCTACCACCTGCCCTCCTCTATCTCTCCTCTACCACCTGCCCTCCTCTATCTCTCCTCTACCACCTGCTCTCCTCTATCTCTCTACCACCTGCCCTCCTCTCTCTACCACCTGCCCTACTCTCCCTCTCCTCTACCACCTGCCCTCCTCTATCTCTCCTCTACCACCTGCCCTCCTCTATCTCTCTCTACCACCTGCCCTCCTCTATCTCTCTCTACCACCTGCCGTCCTCTATCTCTCTACCACCTGCCCTCCTCTCTCTACCACCTGCCCTCCTCTTTCTCTCTCTACCACCTGCCCTCCTCGATCTCTCTCTACCACCTGCCCTCCTCTATCTCTCTACCACCTGCCCTCCTCTCTCTACCACCTGCCCTCCTCTATCTCTCTACCACCTGCCCTCCTCTCTCTACCACCTGCCCTCCTCTATCTCTCTCTACCACCTGCCCTCCTCTCTCTACCACCTGCCCTCCTCTCTCTACCACCTGCCCTCCTCTCTCTCCCTCTACCACCTGCCATCCTCTCTCTCTCCTCTACCACCTGCCCTCCTCTCTCTCTCCTCTACCACCTGCCCTCCTCCCTCTTTCCCTCCTCTACCACCTTCTCCCCCTTCTCTTTCTAAGCCCCCCAGCTCCCCCCCCCCCCCCTCTCTCCTCACCAGTCTTGTCAGAGTTACAGAGAAGGGTCTCCTTCTCGGCCCTCAGGCCTGGGGTGGGGCCGTGCTTCATCCACGTGGCGATGGTGAACTGGTCCGTCAGGTTCTGGGGCACCACCTGGTCTGGGATCTTGGCTGCCTGGCGCCCGTCAAAGCGGAAGATCAAGTCACTGTCCCGCCCGCTGTCTGTCACCAGGGACATCGTCCAATTGGTAGAGGCGCTGGGGGCGGGGAGAAGGTCGGTACTGCCAGAGGAGGCTCCTGGGTAATCATCGTGGACAGGTATATTGTCAAAATGGAGTTGACACGAAAGAGCATGTGATGTAAGGGATCTGTATCCGGATAACCTTGGCTATATTTATAATTGAATAAGCTAGATAGCAAGGCAGAGCAACCAATCAATGGGTAGAGATTAATAATGGGTGGGGATATTGATTCAGAACAAATAAACTTGGGTTTCAACCTGAAATGCAAGCGTTTTGAACCTATACAGTCAACCCCTTTTGTAAATACAGCATATGATCTAAAGTTACACCATAGCAAGGTAAACAAGGAAAATATTGCTTGTCCTCCATCAGATAAAGATGAGAGAGAGAATTCCCTAACAGCCAATCATGGACAAGCAGGCAGGTTTGGACGGAGGGAGAAATGTTATGCCATCTCTTCATCGCAAAAGAAAAACGAACCGATCTGTCATAACTCCAATTCAATCGATTTATCTCTTTTCCCTTGATTTAATTCCCTTTCTCCCTCCCTCCCCCCCACCCCTTCACTCTCTGTCTGTTCCCACCACCCACTCAATCACTCTCGGCACTCAATTATCTCGGCGTTCTTTTATCCCGGAATAAATGTTGTTTTGACAGTGTCCTCTTGACAAACATTATTCTTACCACGTCAGGGTGAGATTCTCCTGAGGTAACATGCCCTGTCTGCCCCTCCCACTACATCTCCATTGACTGCTGCATCTCCATGCCCAGTCACAACACGACAGAATTCTTCTTCTTTCTTTACCCATCTAAACCTCATGCATAGACCAGCGACTAAACCGTCGCTGTACATTACATATCACAAGGGGTCAACATACTATGACGTCGATGTCATACACAAACCGATGTAACATGGCTGTGACACTGGACAAATGAACAGCTATAGTGTACGAGTAAAGAAAAGGAAGGATAGGACACAGGCCTTCCCTTTCGAAACGAACAAGGAAAACATGATTGTGTTTATTTCTGCTAATAGCAGCACACATTAGCACATTAATGAATCTTTTTGTGCCCTCGTCTCCCCCGGTCGCTGGGTATTCAGGCTGGATGGAGGTTCTGACTCCCAGTAATTCGATTCCAGAAGTAAATAAATTAGGAGCGGCTGGTCTTCAGCACCCCCCCGCTCCCTCCTCTCCTCTCCCCTCCAGCCCGACACACACACACACGCGCAGCATTTTGTTTAGCCGACGACGTCTTTGTACATTATCTCAGATTGATTGTGCTTTAGGAAAAAAAGCAATTACAATTCATTCTATTCGCTATCAGATAACGATTATGTGGGTCCTTTGAATTGCGGCTCTTTAGCGGCAAACCATGCGTACACTGTCTGGCTCGGGGGGGCGGGGGGACGGTGGTGGTGGTGGTGTGTGGGGGGGGGGGGGAGTTATGGATTCAGATCAGGCTGCAGAAAAAGAAAGGAACCGTGAAGGTCGTTAGTCAAAGATGATGACTGTCCCCTCCCCTCCTTCCCCCCCCCCACGCCCCCCCCCCCCTCGATGGTGTTGCTTCGTGGTGTTTGCTGTCGTGCTCCCTGCACACAAACAGCCCTGAGCCCCCCGACTCATCATTCAGCGAGGGGGTGGGGGACGACAGTGTTGGCTGGCAGCCTACATCTGGAGGTCTAATGCGCCCACTCTGTCACGTCATTAGTTGGACGAGCTTTAAAGTCGTCGACATTTGGTCTCCTTCACTTAGCACGGTGATAGCGGGACAGGGAGATAAGAGCTACACATAGTCCACACGCTCCTCCGCAAACGGCAGACACATCTATGTTTGATGTCATGATGTGGTTCATATGCTCAATAATTCATATTCGTTTTCCCACGTTCCAGACTGACAACCGCAGATGATAGCAGACAAACATCCAAAATGGCGGCCTTGACCTTTGACGGTGAACCTTGGGGGCGGGAGGGGGGACGTACCGCACAGTTTCTGCAGGGACTTCTCGGAGTAGGTCTCGCGGTCGCAGCCCTTGCCGATGTGACTGGTCTGGAGCTCCACCATGGTCCTCACGGAAGACAGGGGCCCGCCGCACGTCTCCAGGTGCATCTTGGGAAACAGCTGCTTGCTGCCCGTCCCTGGTTCGTAGTCCACCCGCTTGTTCCAGCCTGGGACAAGCAGAAAAGGTTTGTGAGGGGGGTGGCACAGAGCAGAGGTAGGAGAAGAGGAGAAGAGAGGACACACAACTAAGAGTTAGAGAACACAGCTCAGAAAAGAGCTGATGGGTACTGTGTCTAGAATGCACTACTCCTTCCGGCGGAAAGTCGAAGATGATCGTTAGGGATTACCGGCCCGTAAAACACTTCTCAAAGATACAGGGATGTCATCCAAGAATTATGTCACCGGCCCAAACAAACATTCCGACGTCCTAACAAGCTGATGTGCTATTGCTCGGAGCCACAAAAGAGAGATGCGCCGGAGGCTATCCATCTCTGTGGATAACGATGCCCTCGGCCTCCTTCTGCCCAACCACCTGCATACCTGTTGACTTTACATTTTCCTGTAATTTTCACAATACATGGATTTTTGCTCCCGTTCCGCCATGTAGGAGCCCCATAAAAATGGAGACAGCCCATTTCAGAGTTTTATGCCGGCAATAAAATGTCCAATAATGGGGCTCAATAATAGCTCTGTCCACTGTACATGATTGAGTTTGGGTTATTAAATCAATGTGCCACTTCCGGAGCAAAGCACCAGTGTTGGTTCTCTTCTGCTCACTCATGACTGTGTGGAATCTCAGCTGATTAGACTATTCTAGAACTGTCTCAGTGGCTGTTTACCGAGTGCTTGTATCCAGTATGGCTATAATTATAAATCATTTAGCCTGTGCCAGTGTGAGTTTATGATTTTCTCTTGCCTTAAAGACATGTTTCTGTGTGCATGTGTGTGTGTGTTGTAGTGTTTATTCGACTGTCCGAGTGGGATTGCGATCATTCTGTAGTGTTAAGTATGTGTGCGTGTGAGCAAATGTGTGTTGGGCTGCTGTGTGCATGTGTGTGTGTGTGTTCGAGAGTGTGTTAGGATTGTGTGTAGTGTGTGAGTGAGTGCGTGTCTGTTGACATGGCGTGTAGTGTGTGTATGTGAGTGTGTGTTGGGATGGTGTGTAGTGTTTGTGTGTGTGTGTGAGTGAGTGTGTTGAGATGGTGTGTAGTGTGTGTGTGTGTGTTGGGATGGTGTGTAGTGTTTGTGTGTGTGTGTGAGTGAGTGTGTTGAGATGGTGTGTAGTGTGTGTGTGTGTGTTGGGATGGTGTGTAGTGTTTGTGTGTGTGTGAGTGAGTGTGTTGAGATGGTGTGTAGTGTGTGTGTGTGTTGGGATGCTGTGTTAGCCTCAGTGTTGCTGCGTGGTGCTAGACTGGCCCCGCGGGCAGAAGCTGAACATTAACCTGAGCTGAAGGCACACCGAGCGGAGGAGAAGGGAAACAGCTCGGTGCTGTTCACTGGCCCGTTAAATCTGTCATGTTCACTTCCTCTCTGTCTCTCTCTCACACACACACACACACACACAAGTACACGCACACACATGTACACACATACACAAATCTGTTGTGTTGTTTTACTTCATCAAAGCCAGCTCTGCAGAGGTCTGAGATGTTGTTGTCATGGTTTGGTTCAAAGTGGGACCACACAGAAACAAATGTTTGCCCTGCGAAAAGACAAGCACGCACACTCTATCTGCGTTTGTCCGACATGCAAACGTTGTAAAGTAACACATACACACGCTCCAGACAGAAGTTGGCCTGTGTTGCGGCGCCAGCTGCACCTGCTCCTCTCCTCTCTTGCCATTTTCTGCCAAATTCCCCCCCTGCCTCCGTGAAATTGACTTTCTTCTCCATCTCTTTACTCCCTTTCTTTTCCTGTCTACCATTTTCTGGGGCGCCGCTGGGTTGCCTTGTAGAGTAAATGGCCCTGCACATTTCAGATGCCGGTCTGAGAGTCCGAACCACTGCTCTGGTAATAGCTTTGCCTTATTCAAGGCTGACAGGCAAATTACCTGTCTACCGTTGGGCTTTAAAAAAGACTCTGGAGTCGTTGGGAACTGGGAAAGCACGAGGCTAGCGTGCAGGTGGGAGGTAAGGAAGGAGGGACAGAGAGGAGAAGGGAGGGAGTGGGTTGGTTCTTGCACAGTACAAGCGCCAAGTGTGCAACCTCTGGGCCTGTACTTGCAGAGCAGCCCTGCTGCTAATGCATAAGTTACACAGTATTGGATTGAACATTTGATTTATGTAACCCTTTTGGGAAAGCTATGTTGCTTTCACTAGATGTATAAATCAGGTGCCACCACAATCAGGGCGAGGGTAAAGTTGGAGTGCATGCAATGTTAGTAAAGTCGTAACAAAAATACTGAAATATATTCGATATGTTGCTATGTAAGGCACACTAAGTATTATGGTGCCCTCTATTCCTCATGGGGTGTGAATAAGTTGGCAGCTAATACAGACTCATCTACATGTTTTTGCTATACATAAGCCCTGCTGATGGATGTGGCAGGGGCTGCTGGGAGTTGTAGTTCGGTGGGCCCTGTAGGGAGTCTGCATGGCAGAGCTGTTCCATTTGTGTCCCTGCTAAATAATTTAGTCCTATTCATGAGGCACGGCAAGAACCTGCTGCTGCTGCTGTTGGCTACACCATGTCTCTCTCTCTCACACACACACACACACACACACACACACACACACACACACACACACACACACACACACACACACAAAGGCACAGTCTCCCACACACACACACACACACAAACACACACACACACACAAAGGCACAGTCTCCCACACACACACACAAACACAAAGACAGAATTTCCATGATAGAAATATCACAAAAGAAAAACTGCACAACTGCTTACCCATGCTGTATAGCGAAACACAGACACACACACACACACACACTCACGCACCCACTGCACAGCTAGCGTTACCAGGACTGCGAGATGGTAATGGGGGCCAATTCCATCTCTGCAGAGATCTGCCTTTTCTCACAGTACACTGGGCAGGACGCACACAGCAGGAGAACAAGCTCTCTCTTTGTGAATACACGCTGAGGAGCAGTCAAGGTAGGAGTATATCACACCAACTCAAGCCTGGCTACAATGTGGACAGGCAGGATGATGCTAGGACCTGGGAGCAAAACCTCTCTTTTTCTCACCCTTGGTAGTGTTGGTCTGTAGGACTTGTTTTGGCTGTTGTGGAGAGAGTGTGAATGTGAGTGTAGTGTGGTTTGCACGGTTAAGATTAGCAATACTTAGTTTATAATAAAGTATAGTCGTTCTTGGAGGCACCACCTCTGATTCGTGAAAGGGACAGAGGAAACCTTGTTTAATAATATTGAATAATAGCACTCGTAATAATCAGTCTAATCTTAAGTAGGGAATTCTATGAAAGTAGAGCAGATCATATAACGTGAGAGATACGCGAGTATTATACACAATGATTTATTTAAGAGAATGTAATTAAAGTGAACACATACCAGATAAGTTATGGGTTAGTTGGGCTAAAGCAGTACAGTAGGCCTAAATTCTAATGAGAGCGCACTGGCACAATGGCTGCGTAGAGCGCGTGTGGAGGGGGAGGGGAGAGAGAGAGTGAGGAAGAGGTACAGAGGAAGAGGCTTCTATAGTAACAATGGACGATCAATAGCAACTGATCTAACGATGGTCAAGTTAAATCATTTGTAAAATACAATCAAACATCGACAATTCAATCACAACATGCCAATATGTCACAAGTAAGAAATATTGCAAATCGCAGTTACTTTTGTCGGTTTGAAGAACGGAGTCAATGGTTCGTTATATCCAACGAATAGGAAACGGAATCTCTCGTCAAAGTTCCGGGCGCAAAGTGAAGGTGCAGGTTATGAGGTAAAGGTTAGGGAGTGACGCGTTCACCCCAAGTTAATCCTACGAACAAGCGGGGGTGATTGTAAGTTCGGCGATTTTATACTCCAAAGAACAGGGGGTCATCCATGTGAAGGTGACCTCTCTCATTGGTCAGTTACTTCCACCTGGGCGTCGTCTTGAGATCTGCCCAGAGGTGTGAAGTGGCTGATAGTTTAAATTCCATTATCTCAAATGTCCATGAAATGCTTAAACTTCAGAATAGAGCAATACAACGTTCATAACTGGTTTTGTTAGTATGATACAATTATTTTGATATCAAGATTGACTGATTTAACTATATCTGAAGGGGAGTTATAATCAAACATCAATTAAACACGTTCTAGGTAAATGAGAAAACACACATTATAACACATCGACTACTGTCATTGAATTAGTGTCCATGAGCCATGTAGTCCTTGAGAAATATGTTTGTAACTCCACGAAAGAAAGTTCTCCCTTATACTCCATTGTCTGATACTGTGTGACCATGTGGTCTCTGTTCCTGACCCCATGCTGGGTCAGGCTTTGAAGCATCTTCTGGGAGATAAGGACAAAAGGGAAGGAACCCTTCCCCCTTTTCGGGGGTAGGGGAAAGGTGTGGATGGTACCAAGCTTTGTCTGTTGACTCTCTGCTACATGAGTAAGGTGGGTGTATAACCCTGACTTGGAGGGTGTACATGTGTGGTAGGCTTTTAGGCCTGTGTGTGTGTGTGGATGTGTGTGTGTGTGTTGAGAGGAAGATGCAGACCCTCCATGTGTGTTAGAACTGCTGGCTACAGTGTGGACACACTTACAGTAATGTATATGTTCAGGTGAGTCTTGATGTTTATTCCTGTGTACATTAGTGAGTCTGTGTGTGTGTGTCTGTGTGTGTGTCTGTGTGTGTGCGTGAGAGAGACAGAGAGAAAAAAAGGGTGTACAAATGCTGACACTGTTCAAGTATGTCAGGAGCCGTCGTTACCATGAGCCTCCTCAGACTAGTCCACCAATCAGCAGAGGAGAACGTCCATTGAAAAGGGCACTCTATCCCTCTTTCCTCTCCTTTCTGCTCTCCCTCCATCCTCCATCCACTCAGCCATTCTCCCTCCCACTTTCCGTTTTAGAGAGCACTTTACCACTCTGCACTCCTCCACTCGACTCCTCCTTCAATTTCCAATCTCCCTCTCTCTCCCTCTCTCCCTCTCTCTCTCTCTCTCTCTCTCTCTCTCTCTCTCTCTCTCTCTTTCCCTCTCTCTCTTTCTCTCTTTCCTCTACCCTCTAGCCCTCTGTTTTGAGGCTTTCATGTCAACATTGCACAGCCCACGTGACAGAGAGCTCTCAGTGAGGAACCTGCACACACAGTTAAGATGTGCCCAAAGCAAAAGCCCGAGAGTGTCAGCTGATGAAAAACCCTGAAGCCCATTGTGCGGCTTAGCAGTGACGGGGTTCCTAACGGCTGGTGTTACGGCGAAAGCTTTTGAGCCTTAATGAATTAGATCATTGCTTTTCCCCTGGTTTATTCTTTACACTCTGTGCCACATTAGGTCGACTTAGAGACTTCCAAGATGTTTGTGTTTGTTGGTGTGTGCCTTCGCAGCTGTTGTGCAGAAGGTGTTTTGTGTGCAGAACTTTCTGGGAATCTTGCTATCTTTTATTTTTACCCCTCCACTCTCCTTTCTCTGTCTTTAAGCCTCCACTCTCTCCGTCTCTCTTTTTGTCCATTTTGTCCTTACCATTCTCTCTCTTCCTGGTTCTCTTTTTTTCTACATCTCTCCATCTCATTTCTAACTTTTCTCTCTCTCTCTCTCTCTCTCTCTCTCTCTCTCTCTCTCTCTCTCTCTCTCTCTCTCTCTCTCTCTCTCTCTCTCTCTCTCTCTCTCTCTCTCTCTCTCTCTCTCTCTCTCTCTCCTCTCTCTCTCTCTCTCTCTCTCTCACACACACACACACTGTAATCATCCTCTGTCAGTCTCACCTTGACTCAGGAGGACTACTTTACCAAACCTCCAATCTCATCCCTGAGGAGAAAACCTGCTCCAATCTAAGGCAGAGGATGGAATTCGGGAAAAAGTAATCACTCACCCAGGTCAGATAGGAGTGTGTGTGTGTGTGTTTGAATATGTGTGTGTGTATGTGTGTGTATGTCTGTGCATATGTGTTGCATATGATTTTGTGTGTATACGGGAATCGAATCCACTCCTCGTTCAGCACCCTCTTCCTCTCTGCCAAACAACACTCTCTCCTCCACACTAAGACGGAAGCTCAAGTGTCGTCCATGCCTCCTTCCCTCCCTCCGTCCCCCTTTCCTCCCTCAGCTCCGGTCTGTCCTGGAGACGAGGGGACCAGCAAGGGCAGGCTGAGGCCACACTCTCAGACACCACTTCCCGTCCTGCTCTGAGCGTCGCTCCAGTTAGAGGGCGGCGGAGGCTGGTGGGCGTCGAAGAGTAGGATGAGTGGGGGGACGGATTTAATCAGAGACGGAGAGGGTGTCAGACGAGAGTATGGGTTGAGTGGAAAAGGAGCTTGGTGAAAACAGGGGGGGGGGGGGGGGGTCAGCGGTTTGGGGTGGGCAGGGTGATTAACACAGACACCGATAGGACCCATCATCCGGCTATCTGAACACTGAATCAGAGAAATGACAGTGGAAAGAATGGGTAGAGAAGTGGGAGAGGGGAGGGTGAGATAGGAGCGAGTGAGTGTGAGAGGGGGGTCATAAAGAGAGAGAGAGAGAGAGAGAGAGAGAGAGGGGGAGAGAGAGAGAGAGAGAGAGAGAGAGAGAGAGAGAGAGAGAGAGAGAGAGAGAGAGAGAGAGAGAGAGAGGAGAAGAGAGAGAAGGAAGGAAGTGAAAGGAAGAATACGCAGTAAAAAAAGAGAGATGGAGGAAGATCGAGAGGCAACAAAAAAGGGTGAAACTCAGTAAAACCAAAAACCAATACAGAGATAGCTCTTTTGGAGAGCGAGGGAGAGGGGGGAAAAGAGGGAAGGAATCGCCAACCCATTTATTTCTCTTCCCCTTCTTTAATTCATCCACCTCTTCTTATCTGTGATCAAGCCTACCCTCCGTCTGGCCATTCAATCGGACTTGCTCTAAGAGGTTTCCGGAACAGCTTGCCAGACAATTCCCCCCCCCCCCCCACCCTCCTATCTCTCTCAAGAACACAAAATGTTCCCTAAAATCTAAGCAGCCAGACTAGCCCAATTTAAGATACCAAGTTTACTTTCAATTTTTTGACAATTACTCACAGTGGAAAGGGCTCTGTTATCCCGTAACAAAGCAGTTCTATCAGGAAATGGGGTGTTTATTTGTGTGATTTGTTACACTAATTCTGAATTTTGCTGAACTATTACTGCTTGTGTTTGGGATACACCATAAATTCTCAGGGAAAATAAACAAAGGCTTCTTTCATTTAGCTATAATATGAACAGATTACGACTGAAACCACAAAGGTTTAAAAAAAAACTGATTGATGCCAGCCAGAAATTCACCATGCGTGTGATTTATTAATATCCTTGCGTTACTTGGCTGAAATTATAGATAACATAGATGCGCGGTTGGTCTTTCGTTCTGCCATAAAAACCACACAAGTGTGATGTGCATGCTAAAGACATGCAAATGACATGCAAATGACATGCGTATGAGCCGCGATATCGTGATCACACATTCCAGGGGGGACACAAGGACGCCTGTCGTCTGTCAAGATGTTGACAACCAATTATGACATCATTTCAATCATTGTATTGAGGAAACTGTTCCAGAGAGTACTGTCTAAGTATTCCTCATTTACCTTACATCATTCGCGTCCTACACCCGAAAATATCATCCCGTGTGGAAGAAATGGGATCTGCTATGTGCTTATGGTAATCACAATCAGCTATGACTTAATCATCTGTTCATATTTCCTGTCATACTCATGTATGTGTGTTCCTACTGTCACCTACTGGCGACAGTCCCAGTTCTATGACGTCGTATCCACCTGCCTGGAATAACTAACCCTTATTGGCTGCGTTTCATCTTTGTTTTTTTCATTGACAAACGGGGGGACTAACATCACAAGGTCGGCAGCTGGAACATGTCCTCTAATCTCAGACCGTCGAATCAACCCCCGCCCTGCCCCCTGAACTGCCTGCAGGGAGAGTCCTTTTTGCAGAAGGAGCATATGTGTGTGTGTGTGTGTGCGCGTGCTTTTATGCGTTTAAGAGGGTGAAGGGGGTGCGCTCTTATATTGGCATGTCTAAAATCCTAATTTGCGAAATACAAGAGAGCGAGCTGGCTTCAAAGACAGGCTTAGCTGGAGAGTCTAGAGAGAGCACTTAATATCAACCCTACAGACAAGAGGGCCCTGGACCTCCCCCCCTCCCCCTGTGTTCAATGTCATATGCACAGAAGTGTGTGGATACAAGCATTTCTCACAGAGAGAGAGAGAGAGAGACGGAGAGAGACGAGCAGAGACGGAGAGAGACGGAGAGGGACGGAGAGAGACAAGCAGAGACGGAGACAGACGGAGAGAGAAAGCAAGAAAGACTGGAGCAAAAAAAGAGTTGTTCGTTAGAGAGCGTGCGGACGACATGGCGGCACGTGAACTTGACTGTGCCGCCATCTGTGGGGAGTCTAGAGAGCTAGTCTGGAGAGCTAGTCAGGAGAGCTAGTCAGGAGAGCTAGTCAGGAGAGCTAGTCAGGAGAGCTAGTCTGGAGAGTAGGTCAGGAGAGCTAGTCAGGAGAGCTAGTCTGGAGAGCTAGTCTGGAGAGCTAGTCTAGAGAGCTAGTCAGGAGAGCTAGTCTAGAGAGCTAGTCAGGAGAGCTAGTCAGGAGAGCTAGTCTAGAGAGCTAGTCAGGAGAGCTAGTCAGGAGAGCTAGTCTAGAGAGGTAGTCTGGAGAGCTAGTCAGGAGAGCTAGTCTAGAGAGCTAGTCTGGAGAGCTAGTCTGGAGAGCTAGTCAGGAGAGCTAGTCAGGAGAGCTAGTCAGGAGAGGTAGTCTGGAGAGCTAGTCAGGAGAGCTAGTCAGGAGAGCTAGTCTAGAGAGCTAGTCAGGAGAGCTAGTCAGGAGAGCTAGTCTGGAGAGCTAGTCAGGAGAGCTAGTCAGGAGAGCTAGTCTGGAGAGCTAGTCAGGAGAGCTAGTCTAGAGAGCTAGTCAGGAGAGCTAGTCTGGAGAGCTAGTCAGGAGAGCTAGTCTGGAGAGCTAGTCAGGAGAGCTAGTCTAGAGAGCTAGTCAGGAGAGCTAGTCAGGAGAGCTAGTCTGGAGAGCTAGTCAGGAGAGCTAGTCAGGAGAGCTAGTCTGGAGAGCTAGTCAGGAGAGCTAGTCAGGAGAGCTAGTCTGGAGAGCTAGTCTAGAGAGCTAGTCAGGAGAGCTAGTCAGGAGAGCTAGTCAGGAGAGCTAGTCTGGAGAGCTAGTCTGGAGAGCTAGTCTGGAGAGTAGGTCAGGAGAGCTAGTCAGGAGAGCTAGTCAGGAGAGCTAGTCTGGAGAGCTAGTCAGGAGAGCTAGTCAGGAGAGCTAGTCAGGAGAGCTAGTCTAGAGAGCTAGTCAGGAGAGCTAGTCTGGAGAGCTAGTCAGGAGAGCTAGTCTGGAGAGCTAGTCAGGAGAGCTAGTCTGGAGAGCTAGTCAGGAGAGCTAGTCAGGAGAGCTAGTCTAGAGAGCTAGTCAGGAGAGCTAGTCAGGAGAGCTAGTCTGGAGAGCTAGTCAGGAGAGCTAGTCAGGAGAGCTAGTCTGGAGAGCTAGTCAGGAGAGCTAGTCAGGAGAGCTAGTCAGGAGAGCTAGTCTAGAGAGCTAGTCAGGAGAGCTAGTCAGGAGAGCTAGTCAGGAGAGCTAGTCTGGAGAGCTAGTCTGGAGAGCTAGTCTGGAGAGTAGGTCAGGAGAGCTAGTCAGGAGAGCTAGTCAGGAGAGCTAGTCTGGAGAGCTAGTCAGGAGAGCTAGTCAGGAGAGCTAGTCTGGAGAGCTAGTCAGGAGAGCTAGTCTGGAGAGCTAGTCTGGAGAGCTAGTCTAGAGAGCTAGTCAGGAGAGCTAGTCTAGAGAGCTAGTCAGGAGAGCTAGTTAGGAGAGCTAGTCTAGAGAGCTAGTCAGGAGAGCTAGTCAGGAGAGCTAGTCTGGAGAGCTAGTCAGGAGAGCTAGTCAGGAGAGCTAGTCAGGAGAGCTAGTCTGGAGAGCTAGTCTGGAGAGCTAGTCTGGAGAGTAGGTCTGGAGAGCTAGTCAGGAGAGCTAGTCAGGAGAGCTAGTCAGGAGAGCTAGTCTGGAGAGCTAGTCAGGAGAGCTAGTCTGGAGAGCTAGTCTGGAGAGCTAGTCTAGAGAGCTAGTCAGGAGAGCTAGTCTAGAGAGCTAGTCAGGAGAGCTAGTCAGGAGAGCTAGTCTAGAGAGCTAGTCAGGAGAGCTAGTCAGGAGAGCTAGTCTAGAGAGCTAGTCTGGAGAGCTAGTCTAGAGAGCTAGTCTGGAGAGCTAGTCTGGAGAGCTAGTCAGGAGAGCTAGTCAGGAGAGCTAGTCAGGAGAGCTAGTCTGGAGAGCTAGTCAGGAGAGCTAGTCTGGAGAGCTAGTCTGGAGAGCTAGTCTAGAGAGCTAGTCAGGAGAGCTAGTCTAGAGAGCTAGTCAGGAGAGCTAGTCAGGAGAGCTAGTCTAGAGAGCTAGTCAGGAGAGCTAGTCAGGAGAGCTAGTCTGGAGAGCTAGTCAGGAGAGCTAGTCAGGAGAGCTAGTCTGGAGAGCTAGTCAGGAGAGCTAGTCTAGAGAGCTAGTCAGGAGAGCTAGTCTGGAGAGCTAGTCAGGAGAGCTAGTCTAGAGAGCTAGTCAGGAGAGCTAGTCAGGAGAGCTAGTCTAGAGAGCTAGTCAGGAGAGCTAGTCTGGAGAGCTAGTCTAGAGAGCTAGTCAGGAGAGCTAGTCTGGAGAGCTAGTCAGGAGAGCTAGTCAGGAGAGCTAGTCTGGAGAGCTAGTCTGGAGAGTAGGTCAGGAGAGCTAGTCAGGAGAGCTAGTCAGGAGAGCTAGTCTGGAGAGCTAGTCAGGAGAGCTAGTCAGGAGAGCTAGTCTGGAGAGCTAGTCAGGAGAGCTAGTCTGGAGAGCTAGTCTGGAGAGCTAGTCTAGAGAGCTAGTCAGGAGAGCTAGTCTAGAGAGCTAGTCAGGAGAGCTAGTCAGGAGAGCTAGTCTAGAGAGCTAGTCAGGAGAGCTAGTCAGGAGAGCTAGTCTGGAGAGCTAGTCAGGAGAGCTAGTCAGGAGAGCTAGTCTGGAGAGCTAGTCAGGAGAGCTAGTCAGGAGAGCTAGTCAGGAGAGCTAGTCTGGAGAGCTAGTCTGGAGAGCTAGTCTGGAGAGTAGGTCAGGAGAGCTAGTCAGGAGAGCTAGTCAGGAGAGCTAGTCAGGAGAGCTAGTCTGGAGAGCTAGTCAGGAGAGCTAGTCAGGAGAGCTAGTCTGGAGAGTAGGTCAGGAGAGCTAGTCAGGAGAGCTAGTCAGGAGAGCTAGTCTAGAGAGCTAGTCAGGAGAGCTAGTCAGGAGAGCTAGTCTGGAGAGCTAGTCAGGAGAGCTAGTCAGGAGAGCTAGTCTGGAGAGCTAGTCAGGAGAGCTAGTCAGGAGAGCTAGTCAGGAGAGCTAGTCAGGAGAGCTAGTCTGGAGAGCTAGTCTAGAGAGCTAGTCAGGAGAGCTAGTCAGGAGAGCTAGTCAGGAGAGCTAGTCTGGAGAGCTAGTCTGGAGAGCTAGTCTGGAGAGTAGGTCAGGAGAGCTAGTCAGGAGAGCTAGTCAGGAGAGCTAGTCTGGAGAGCTAGTCAGGAGAGCTAGTCAGGAGAGCTAGTCTGGAGAGCTAGTCAGGAGAGCTAGTCTGGAGAGCTAGTCTGGAGAGCTAGTCTAGAGAGCTAGTCAGGAGAGCTAGTCTAGAGAGCTAGTCAGGAGAGCTAGTCAGGAGAGCTAGTCTAGAGAGCTAGTCAGGAGAGCTAGTCAGGAGAGCTAGTCTGGAGAGCTAGTCAGGAGAGCTAGTCAGGAGAGCTAGTCAGGAGAGCTAGTCTGGAGAGCTAGTCTGGAGAGTAGGTCTGGAGAGCTAGTCAGGAGAGCTAGTCAGGAGAGCTAGTCAGGAGAGCTAGTCTGGAGAGCTAGTCAGGAGAGCTAGTCTGGAGAGCTAGTCTGGAGAGCTAGTCTAGAGAGCTAGTCAGGAGAGCTAGTCTAGAGAGCTAGTCAGGAGAGCTAGTCAGGAGAGCTAGTCTAGAGAGCTAGTCAGGAGAGCTAGTCAGGAGAGCTAGTCTAGAGAGCTAGTCTGGAGAGCTAGTCAGGAGAGCTAGTCAGGAGAGCTAGTCTAGAGAGCTAGTCTGGAGAGCTAGTCTGGAGAGCTAGTCAGGAGAGCTAGTCAGGAGAGCTAGTCAGGAGAGCTAGTCTGGAGAGCTAGTCAGGAGAGCTAGTCTGGAGAGCTAGTCTGGAGAGCTAGTCTAGAGAGCTAGTCAGGAGAGCTAGTCTAGAGAGCTAGTCAGGAGAGCTAGTCAGGAGAGCTAGTCTAGAGAGCTAGTCAGGAGAGCTAGTCAGGAGAGCTAGTCTGGAGAGCTAGTCAGGAGAGCTAGTCAGGAGAGCTAGTCTGGAGAGCTAGTCAGGAGAGCTAGTCTAGAGAGCTAGTCAGGAGAGCTAGTCAGGAGAGCTAGTCTGGAGAGCTAGTCAGGAGAGCTAGTCAGGAGAGCTAGTCTGGAGAGCTAGTCAGGAGAGCTAGTCTAGAGAGCTAGTCAGGAGAGCTAGTCTGGAGAGCTAGTCAGGAGAGCTAGTCTAGAGAGCTAGTCAGGAGAGCTAGTCAGGAGAGCTAGTCTAGAGAGCTAGTCAGGAGAGCTAGTCTGGAGAGCTAGTCTAGAGAGCTAGTCAGGAGAGCTAGTCTGGAGAGCTAGTCAGGAGAGCTAGTCAGGAGAGCTAGTCTGGAGAGCTAGTCTGGAGAGTAGGTCAGGAGAGCTAGTCAGGAGAGCTAGTCAGGAGAGCTAGTCTGGAGAGCTAGTCAGGAGAGCTAGTCAGGAGAGCTAGTCTGGAGAGCTAGTCAGGAGAGCTAGTCTGGAGAGCTAGTCTGGAGAGCTAGTCTAGAGAGCTAGTCAGGAGAGCTAGTCTAGAGAGCTAGTCAGGAGAGCTAGTCAGGAGAGCTAGTCTAGAGAGCTAGTCAGGAGAGCTAGTCAGGAGAGCTAGTCTGGAGAGCTAGTCAGGAGAGCTAGTCAGGAGAGCTAGTCTGGAGAGCTAGTCAGGAGAGCTAGTCAGGAGAGCTAGTCAGGAGAGCTAGTCTGGAGAGCTAGTCTGGAGAGCTAGTCTGGAGAGTAGGTCAGGAGAGCTAGTCAGGAGAGCTAGTCAGGAGAGCTAGTCAGGAGAGCTAGTCTGGAGAGCTAGTCAGGAGAGCTAGTCAGGAGAGCTAGTCTGGAGAGTAGGTCAGGAGAGCTAGTCAGGAGAGCTAGTCAGGAGAGCTAGTCTAGAGAGCTAGTCAGGAGAGC
The DNA here is from genome assembly GCF_021917145.1 of Hypomesus transpacificus. Taxonomy (NCBI): domain Eukaryota; kingdom Metazoa; phylum Chordata; class Actinopteri; order Osmeriformes; family Osmeridae; genus Hypomesus; species Hypomesus transpacificus. The sequence continues at coordinate 681,195 of NC_061074.1, forward strand.
TAGTCAGGAGAGCTAGTCTGGAGAGCTAGTCAGGAGAGCTAGTCAGGAGAGCTAGTCTGGAGAGCTAGTCAGGAGAGCTAGTCAGGAGAGCTAGTCAGGAGAGCTAGTCAGGAGAGCTAGTCTGGAGAGCTAGTCTAGAGAGCTAGTCAGGAGAGCTAGTCAGGAGAGCTAGTCAGGAGAGCTAGTCTGGAGAGCTAGTCTGGAGAGCTAGTCTGGAGAGTAGGTCAGGAGAGCTAGTCAGGAGAGCTAGTCAGGAGAGCTAGTCTGGAGAGCTAGTCAGGAGAGCTAGTCAGGAGAGCTAGTCTGGAGAGCTAGTCAGGAGAGCTAGTCTGGAGAGCTAGTCTGGAGAGCTAGTCTAGAGAGCTAGTCAGGAGAGCTAGTCTAGAGAGCTAGTCAGGAGAGCTAGTCAGGAGAGCTAGTCTAGAGAGCTAGTCAGGAGAGCTAGTCAGGAGAGCTAGTCTGGAGAGCTAGTCAGGAGAGCTAGTCAGGAGAGCTAGTCAGGAGAGCTAGTCTGGAGAGCTAGTCTGGAGAGTAGGTCTGGAGAGCTAGTCAGGAGAGCTAGTCAGGAGAGCTAGTCAGGAGAGCTAGTCTGGAGAGCTAGTCAGGAGAGCTAGTCTGGAGAGCTAGTCTGGAGAGCTAGTCTAGAGAGCTAGTCAGGAGAGCTAGTCTAGAGAGCTAGTCAGGAGAGCTAGTCAGGAGAGCTAGTCTAGAGAGCTAGTCAGGAGAGCTAGTCAGGAGAGCTAGTCTAGAGAGCTAGTCTGGAGAGCTAGTCAGGAGAGCTAGTCAGGAGAGCTAGTCTAGAGAGCTAGTCTGGAGAGCTAGTCTGGAGAGCTAGTCAGGAGAGCTAGTCAGGAGAGCTAGTCAGGAGAGCTAGTCTGGAGAGCTAGTCAGGAGAGCTAGTCTGGAGAGCTAGTCTGGAGAGCTAGTCTAGAGAGCTAGTCAGGAGAGCTAGTCTAGAGAGCTAGTCAGGAGAGCTAGTCAGGAGAGCTAGTCTAGAGAGCTAGTCAGGAGAGCTAGTCAGGAGAGCTAGTCTGGAGAGCTAGTCAGGAGAGCTAGTCAGGAGAGCTAGTCTGGAGAGCTAGTCAGGAGAGCTAGTCTAGAGAGCTAGTCAGGAGAGCTAGTCTGGAGAGCTAGTCAGGAGAGCTAGTCTAGAGAGCTAGTCAGGAGAGCTAGTCAGGAGAGCTAGTCTAGAGAGCTAGTCAGGAGAGCTAGTCTGGAGAGCTAGTCTAGAGAGCTAGTCAGGAGAGCTAGTCTGGAGAGCTAGTCAGGAGAGCTAGTCAGGAGAGCTAGTCTGGAGAGCTAGTCTGGAGAGTAGGTCAGGAGAGCTAGTCAGGAGAGCTAGTCAGGAGAGCTAGTCAGGAGAGCTAGTCTGGAGAGCTAGTCAGGAGAGCTAGTCAGGAGAGCTAGTCTGGAGAGCTAGTCAGGAGAGCTAGTCTGGAGAGCTAGTCTGGAGAGCTAGTCTAGAGAGCTAGTCAGGAGAGCTAGTCTAGAGAGCTAGTCAGGAGAGCTAGTCAGGAGAGCTAGTCAGGAGAGCTAGTCTAGAGAGCTAGTCAGGAGAGCTAGTCAGAAGAGCTAGTCTGGAGAGCTAGTCTGGAGAGCTAGTCAGGAGAGCTAGTCTGGAGAGCTAGTCAGTGGAGCTAGTCAGGAGAGCTAGTCATCCCCGTGACAGGAGCTCCTATGTGACTGCTCATGCTCCTGGGTTTTCTTTTTCCAGACGTGATGACGGTCGTGCGTTTAGAGGGATGTTTACTGTGTCTGGGTGTCTGTGTCTGTCTGAAACGTGGGTGATTACGGCTTCACCTCGGCAACCCTGAGCCTGCATGGAGAGAACGATGCGCTACCACACAGACACGGAGAGGGACAACATGATAACAGGCATAATGGATGGAGGACGCATACACACAGAGAGTATGTTTGCCTTTGTGCCCATACACACACTACACACACACATACACACACACACACAGGCACGCACACATGCACGCACACAGGCACAGATCTCACACAGATATGCCCGGAGGTAGTGACGAACACACACACACACACACCAAAGGCCTCCTTCAGCTTACCCTGCCAGCCAGGTTTGCAGACGGGCTTGACGTCGATGTGGACAGGCACGCTCTGGGCCGCCGCCTTCTGACCGCAGTCCAGCGCCGTGACCTGGATCTCATACTGCTGCTGCCTGTCGTAGATCAGCTTCTCTGTGTTCCTGATGTTACCTGGGGGGGGGGGGGGGGGGGGCAGAGGAGAGGCCCAGGTCACCAGGAAGCACTCTAATATTCTTGAATTTATCATTGGTCTCCAGATTATTGTTAGGGTGAACTTCTGGCAATCGAAAAAAACAGATTAGTAGAAAGTAGAAAGTAAAGTTACACAAAAAACTGCCACTGGGTGTTCCTTATACAAATCAAAGACTAGGAAACACAGCGTGTGTGTGTGTTTGAATATAACCCCTTTAGCGTCAGGGCCACAATATGCAATGAACTGGAGCGATGACTAAACGTTTTCCTGTGACATTGCTAACCAAAAGGCATGAACTTACATCTAACTCTATTCCTGCCGGGCACAATGCAGGAATAGAGGCGAACTGTAGTCCTAATGCACGGATTAATATTTGATAAGGTAGAACTACAAGCGAATGACAACACAGCTGAATCAAACAGGGATAGAGCACTGGGGGCTAGTGAAAGCTGGCCAGTAGCGTGTGGAGAATACCAAGTGCCATTTAGGGCGCCTGTGGTGCTTGTTAACACGTCTAACTGTTGTGGTGAGGAGCATAATAACTGTTGTGACTCGAAAGTGATTTTCTTGAAGAGACTCCATCCGAGTCTAGCGAGGTCTGACAACGTCTAGCGTGCGTTTCATTCCGACACGATGAATAAGCGTTGGAACGAGGACAGGTATATTTGGCCTCCCCCTCCAGCCTCCAGCCTTCCAAGCTTCCCCTTACGAGGCGTTCCCCTCCTAGCTGTCCCTCCATGCATCACGTGTTGCAGTCTTCTGCGGCCATGTCTTATTTCACGGCTGTCTGCGTCACACACATGCAAAATATGCAAGCCGTACATTATGCCGGTGAGAAACGCGAGCGCACACACCGAAAACAGATTAAACAAGGGGAAACACACACACACACTATCTCAAGCCTGCTTCTCTGCGACAGAAGCAATTCCCACTCCTTCAATTACAACATCAAATCTGTGTCAGCAGTTAGAGCAGGCTGGGACTGCTGACAACCGGCCTAATAAATGACTATTTTACCCCCCGCCCCCCCCCTCCCCATCTCACCCTGGAGTGTCTCTCTTTCTCTCTTGGTCTCTTCATCTCTCTCACCTCTCTCTCTCTCTCTCTCTCTCTCTCTCTCTCTCTCTCTCTCTCTCTCTCTCTCTGCAGGTCTGCTCTTTTCATCTCTCTTTGATCTGACATTTCCACCATCCCGGTTATTATTCCTCCCCTTTCACTCTTCTGTCCCCTTATTTGTTCTCTTCACATTTCTCCCCCTCTTTTTTCGTTTCTGTCACTCTCTTTCACTCCCCCACATTTCTTTCACTTCCCTACCTTGTTATGACTGTTTCAGCACTGCCCCCCCTCTCTCTCTCCCCTCTCCCCCTTCCCTCTTCCCTCTTCTCTCTCTCTCTCTCTCTCTCTCTCTCTCTCTCTCTCTCTCTCTCTCTCTCTCTCTCTCTCTCTCTCTCTCTCTCCCTCCTTCCATCATTCAAGATCGCCCACTGTGGTAACAATAGCAAAATATGAGCCATCATGGGGCCAGGGGGCCACAGGGAGCCGTCTCTCCGCATCGGCCTATGAGGGAGTCGTCCCGGCCTCTGACTGGGCCTGGAAGATGAGTCACTTCCTCTCCAGGGTGAGGACACAGAGGAAAGGGAGCAGATCTGATCAGCGCCAGGTTGTGGTACGCTCTTAGGAGCAAAGGTGTACGAGTGCATGTGTGTGTGTGTGTGTGTGTATGTGTGGGTGAGAGAGAGAAGGAGGGGAAAAAGAGAGAGGAAAGGAGACGGTGAGAAATGGAAGAGAAGGAGCACGAGACTGAATGAAAGGGTGAAAGAGAGAAAGGGAGGGAGAGAAAGAGGGGGTGAGAGAGGGAGGAGAGAGAAGGAATGAAAGAGAGATAGTGCGAGGGCGAGAAAGTGAGCGAGGGAGAGAAAGAAGGGGAAAGTGTGAGAGAGAGATATAGAGAGACGGCGGGAGGGAGAGAAGGAAAGAGAGAGAGAGGTGATTTGTCCAGCCTGATGGATCTGGAGGCAGAGGCCTGACCTTGTCTGTGGGTCATTAAGAGCATCCTTTACCTCAGGGAGATGCATCTGTCAGTGTGTAAGCTCTTTCACTCACTTCATCTCCATCTCTCAGTCTGTCTCCCCTGCTTGATCTCTCTCTCTCTCTGCCTTCGAGACTGTCCCTCTACAGTATCCCCTCTCAGTCTTATACACCTCAGTCTATTACACACTCTCTGTCTCTCTCCGTCTCTCTCCATCTTTCTCTCTCTCTCTCTCTCTCTCTCTCTCTCTCTCTCTCTCTCTCTCTCTCTCTCTGTCTCTCTCTCTCTCTGTCTCTCTCTCTCTCTCTCTCTCTCTCTCTCTCTCTCTCTCTCTCTCTCTCTCTCTCTCTCTCGATGGGCACTGTCCAAAGCCGTACGCGAGACCCACCATTGCGGTCGATGGCGAAGGGTGTGTCCGAGGTGGTGATGTGGTAGTTGCAGATCTGGCTGTACTGGGGCGAGCAGTCCTGGTCGGTGGCTTCCACCTGGACGATGCTGTCGTAGATCTTGCCCTCCGTCACGGCCGCCCGGTACTGGGGCTCCCGGAACATGGGGGGGAACTCGTTCACATCGTTCACCTGGATGTGCACCACAGCCCTGGGAGAGGAAGGTGAGGGAGCGAGGAGGAGAGGATCAGACGGTGCATCCACATGGACAGCGTGAGGTCTATACGTATACTGTTTTGAAAATGAAGAGATTGAGCAGCCCAGCTGAGCTAGGTTTACCCTTTTATACAATTTTGACAGTGGCCTAAAGGCAAATCACCACCCACCTGGGTTGCCCTGAGATCTAAAACAAGGGTGCCCCCTGCTATGTTGAAGGACAGGGCTGCAGTTTAGGTGTGCCAGATTCGGTCACCCTGAAGCAACGGGGGACAACCTCGTCTATGCGTCGCATGCACACACTTCATCAACTCATTATTCTGTTAAATCTTTAGTCTTTCATCTTTATGAGAATAACAGCTAGTGATTAATCACTCGGCATGTAATTCATCTACAATTAGTAATGTTAAACTGTGGTTAATGGCACATATCTGGATAATTCATCAAGCCAAAAATGCATTAATATATTTATATCCAATTCATATCCTACCATGAGAATAACTGTTATAAGCTAAATTGAATATAAACTAAATAATAAGTTACCAATAAGTCATCAATTTCATAATTGACGGCAGTTGAACGATTAGTCCGATTAAAACACTGTCACTTTAACAAAGTGTTTGGCTTCCGAAACAAACAAACAAACAAACAACCAAAGAGAAAAATACAATTGCACAAAGTGGAGAAACAGCAGACAGGATAAAAATAAGTGGTTTAGGATTAAAACAATGGAAATCGTAGTGACACCCCTCTCATCCTCTTAAAGTGAGAGCCAATCCCTGGGCTAACATCTGGTTGGCCAGAGATTCCCGTTGGCCAACAAAGGGACACTGCGGGAGACAGGAGACGCCTGTAATTCATTTTCACACTGCCTTATCTCTGGCTGTCACGAAAACAAACATACTAGAAACACACACACTTTGTCTCTGGGCCCTGTCACTGGCCATACACACACACACACACAAACACACACAGTCTATTTCAAGCATACACAAACAGTCACACAGCTACAGAAGTCACAGTACAGATATGGACGGTGTTTGAGGCACCACCAGCAGCAGGATGGAAGAGCTGACAGTCCAGGGAGTGGTGTGTGTGTGTGTGTGTGTGTGTGTGTTGGGGGGAGTTGTAGGTAAATCTCTCTTCAGGCCTAGTTCTGTCATGTGTGTCTCTTATAAAACAACCCCCGCGCAACTCCTAAACCAGATTAACCTCAACAGACTTCCCCTGGGACAAACATATGCTCAACTGCACTGGGTAAGAAGAGGGTTGTTTTAATGTTTTTAAAGGGAGAGTTGATTGTTAATGGTACGTGAGGAAAGAGAGATACAGTAGCGTGTGTGCGTGTGTGTGTTGGCGTCGCTGAGCCCCACATCTGGCAGAAGCAGCTGCTCACTTCCCGGTGCCAGGGAGACTAAGTGGCGGGCACGACGCCAATTTCCAAAGGTCTGGGGAGCGGCCCCATGTCACCTCTCTGTGGTGACGCGCTCCCACCCTGAGGGGACGAGAGGGGCCGGCAGTGACCACAGGGGGCTCCTCTGGAGCGCCACCTCTGGAGGCAGTAAGACAGGCTCCAGACCAGAGGCCGACGACCCTCCCTCCCAGCGGGTCGAAATGACCTGGGGGGTGCAGAAAACCATGGAACCCGATCCGAGCAAAATCAATGTAAAAACACACCTCTGGAATGAGATCCTAGCAATCTCGACAACACACACATGCATACGCACACGCACACACACACACACCTATCCTCTACATTGGAGGGACCCCCTCACGTCCCTGGCTCCCCAGTAGGGATGGGTGGCAGGTACTGAGGCTCCTGGTTTCTTGATGGATGGGGAGTAGGCTGGGAGGCTATTGCGCTGGACTGGATCAATGTATCTGCCGCTGGATCATGGCTCCTATACCTGGCTGTCACCACCGCAGACAGTCCATCACAAGCAGGGATTAACATACACTCTCCACACACTGCTGGTGATGGGGGTCACGTGTGTGTGTGCGTGTGTGTGTGCGTGATACACGCTTGGATTGACACAGAAGGGGAGTGGTGTTGTCACGGGGCGACGGGTAAAAGAGAGGGAAAGGGAGAAAGACAGAAAGCCATGCAAACAGAAAGAGAGAGAAAGAGAGAGAGACTTGGATCCCCGTGCGAATGTTAATGCGTTCAGTCGCTGGTTCAGGAAGGTTCGTGCATTTCCATAGGGAGTTCCACTCCTGTCACTCTCAGGGAATGTTAACTGTCTCAGACATGTGCAGATGGTGCACTGCCAGCCTCTACCTATCTATAATTGACACGCCAAGATTTAATGTCCTATTTAAACAACTTTTCTTTCTGGAGCACACGCGTGCAAATTGTTTTCGCAAATTCCCTGCTTTTACTTAGTAATCATCAAGCCCCCTGGAAATTTTCATTGGGGAAAGAAAAGGAAAAAAAAGACTGTTTCATGTTTAATCGTTGGCATACAGTACTGTAAAAGAAAAAATGCCAAAATGCCAAACTCGATTTAGAGTTCATGAAGAGTTTGAGAAGCATGTTCAGACAAGGATGGCATGTTGTCCTGTCCTGTCATCCTCCTCCCCCTCGTGTACCACACAGTGGATTATGACAGCAGCATGCTAACGAGTGACAGCTCTCGGCTCGCATCTCTTTTGTGTGCGTGTCTGAGTGTGCGAAGGCGTGTGCCCATGCCTGTGCGTACACACACGCGAGCGTATATCTGAGGAACTGGGTGCATGTTTTCAAATGAATGACATTTTCATGTGCTGTGTGTGTGTGTGTGTGTGTTTGGGGCTGTGGAAAGGGCCTGCCATGCGCTGAGGTAATTACCGTTCCCCAAACCTCCGGTGAAGAGGTGAGTAGTAACGACCCTTTCGAAATCACAAGTGACAACTTTAATAACTGGACCAGGGGGCGGTTCTGCTAGGAAATATGACATGTAGAGAACTGCACAACGAGTGCGTGTGTGTGTGTGTGTGTGACAAAAAGACAGAGAGCGAAAGTGCTGGAGCAAGAGTGTGGTGGGTGTACACCTGAGACCACCAGGGTGAGCAGAGGTGTGTGTGTGTCTAGATTAGTCATCGGTTTCAGTCTGTACTCCAACCCAACCTGGCCCCCCTTCTGACAAGTTAGGGGGGTTAACACTCTAGATGGACCTTTCACAGAGTGGGCCCTTAACCTACATTAACCAACCTCAAGCAGCCCCCACCACTTAACCCCCCCCCCCCCACACACACACACACACACACACACACACACAGGGGAGGCATACATTGCAGCAGGCTGGAGGAGGAGCGGGGGGGAAGAGGTCTGGGGGAACACAGAGTGTGACACACACACCGCCACTCAGGAAGAAGGACGACCAGCCACGGCTGCAGGGCAGCATCGGAGGTGACAGGGACTCTGACCTCTGACCTCGCCGATTAGGAGGGAACAACGAGTACGAGTTCCGTGCGCCCGACACTGTTCCTGTGCTGTGTCGAAAATCGGCAATTCTCAAACGCTCTGTGATGATTCATGCGCCGTATTGTCCTGTGAGGGAAACTCAGCAGAATGACTCGGCGGTAGTCTAAGGCAATAAGAGCCTCTGTTGCTATGGTGATTGGAGTCACAATCCACAAGTTGATAAAAAGGCACAATGAGACTGACAGTGACGGACTCCTGCATTCAGGAGAGGCAGCCGGAGGGGGTCACAGTGTTCAGCAAGGTCGACACTTCAGATGGGTACATGTCAATGGCACAGTGAGAGAGAGAGCGAGCGAGAACGTATGCGAGACAGAAAATACATAAGAAGTGAGTAAGAAAGAGAGACACAGAGAAAGAGAGCGAAAGTAAGAGAGAGAGAAAAATAAATGAATAAGAGGAGTTAAATGTCAAAAGTCTTAGTGGGAGAGAGAAAGAGAGAGGGGGGGGGGAGAGAGAGAGACAGAGACCGAGAGAGATGCAGAGAGGGAGGGATGAGGAGAGTAGAAGTGGGAGTTTGGACCCAGACCCGTGTCATCCCTGATCCTGTCGCCTGTCCTCTTTAGGCGGCTAATTTTCCTGACTGCTCCTCGTCTGGCTGCCCGCCGTGTCATGTGTAATGTGGGCTGAGCCTGAGGCGGGGACTGCTTTCTCCTCTAAATCTGGCAGAGAGCGAGAGAGAGACTTAGAGAGAAACATAGAGGGAGAGACAGAGAGAGACATGGAGAGAAACATAAAGGGAGAGACAGAGAGAGACATGGAGAGAGGCAGAGGGAGAGACACAGAGAGAGAGAGACATAGAGAGAGACATAGAGGGAGAGAGACATAGAGAGAGACATAGAGGGAGAGAGAGAGAGAGAGAGAGAGACAGAGAGAGAGAGAGAGAGAGAGAGAGAGAGGGAAAGAGAAAGAGAAGGAGGGAGAAAGAGAGGCAGCGAGAGAGAGGGGACCACGTTTCTCCCCTGCTCGTGTCTCCTCTTCTCCCATCGTCTCCTCCACCCCACCCCTCAACACCACGTTTAACTCCAGCCTCGTGTGTGTGTGTGCACGTATGTGTGTGTGAGCCAAGGGAGAAGATGATTGTTTTCTATCAGTCTGCCACCCCACTGTGATGGGTGAGAGGGGGACGGGGGGGGGGGGGGGGGGGGAGGGGAGCTAAGAGAGAGGAGACCCTTGCTGGGAGGAAATGACACCATCACAAGGACCTACTAGAAAGCAATTTCGCTGAGGAGTTGCGTAAGTGTGCCAAATGTTTTTTATCAGTCTTCTTCCCGCTCTTCTTTAAAGGAGTTCATTGGGGGGTATTTTTTTGTGCCGATCACTCTGAGCACACCAGGAATGAACCCAGGGTCAGATAGGAGGCGTGGAGGTCTGCTTGGGGAGATTACCTCCAAACCTTGTTCACCTGCTTTGAGATGTGGGGGTGGATTTGTACGAATAGCGCGGCTCAAACACCGTATCAGTTTGGTTAGTTTACTTCCAGTGGTACCTGTAGTCGGCATGTGGACCCTGGTCGTCTAGGTGAGGATATCAGGAGATATTTTGTAAACAACGATTTTAGACACTATTGACTTTTTACTGACTGTACACGCAGACGTATGGCTCAACCCCCCAGACCAGCCCCAGTCCCAACCCCCAGACCAGCCCCAGTTCCACACTCACTTGTGGGACTTCTTGCCCCCAGAGCCCCCCGGCCCGGCGCCACAGTCGTGGGCCTGGATGATGAAGGTGTATTCCTTCTGGAGCTCACAGTCCACCAGACCCCGGGCCCTCAGTTGGCCCTCACCCGACGTCCCGTTCAGCACCACCGCCTCAAACGGGGCCTCCAGCCCGTGGATCTTGAACGCACAGATCTCACCTGGGGAGAGAGAGAGAGAGAGAGAGAGAGAGAGAGAGAGGAGAGAGAGAGAGAGAGAGAGAGAGAGAGAGAGAGAGAGAGAGAGAGAGAGAGAGAGAGAGAGAGAAGAGAGAGAGAGAAATGGGGGTTAATCAAATTTGTAGTCAGTCTCACTCTGCATACGGTATGCCTCAGTGTGTGTGTGTCACCGACCGTCTCTATTACATTTTTAGTACAGTACAGTATGTTTTCCAGAGAGTGTACCTGTCTCTTTATAGTGCATATGTCCATGCACGGATGTGTGAACATGCTTTCAGCATCCGAAATGAACAGCACTGATGTTTCTATGGAACTTTGCTTGTGAACAAAACACTATTTTACGAGTCGATGAGTTTATGTAAACAAATCTTGTGCCATCGGGGAGTTGGCTTTTTCCTCTGTTTAAGTACCTCTGGTAATTCTTATTCCCCGAGAAGGTTCTGTTTTAATTTGAAGCGGAAGGAGAGAAGAGGAAGGAGCCTAACCATAACAACCCGGACCACAGCTTTGTAGGTCAAGGTCGCCGTCTCTTCAGAACGCCTCACAAACTCACCCATTTCCCATCGAGCAGAGCTCTGTCTAGGCTGCCCACACGCTCTAGACGGACGTTCGAGCTAAACACTGTGTTTTGTCACTCTAGCCCACCCAAACAATCAACATTTGAGTTAGTCAAGCTTGAGGTGATAACAAATACATCTCAAAGTCATTGTCGTTTGAAAGAGAGAGAGGGGAAATGTGTTCAAAAAAAAGAAACATAAAGCCCGTGTGTGGTCGAGCGAATCCAAACAAAAAGAGCATTAAGCCGTCAGACACTCATTAACAGGTCGGACAAAGCGGGCCGTTTTGGAGTCGGCGAGGCGAGTGTCTTTAGAAGTGCATGTTCTCTAGCGCTTGGGCCCGGGGGATTGGAGGGAATCACTTAGCGCGCCAGTCGCGTACTATGACCTGCAACGGCTAATTGCGCTGATATCACTTAAACCAACAGGAGGGACTAAATTGGATTCCCGAAGAGCTTTGTGTGCTCATCGCTGCTGGCCAGTTCTGATAAGAGCAACTTTATTTTCTTCCATCCTGTTCCCTTTCTCCCCTTTCATCCCATCCTGTCATAATCCCGTTTTCCCCCCCCACCCCCTTCGAAGGAGGCGTTGAAATGACAATTTGTCAGAGAGATAGAGAGAGAGAGAGAGAGAGAGATAGAGAGAGAGAGAGAGAGAGAGAGAGAGAGAGAGAGAGAGAGAGAGAGAGAGAAGAGAGAAGAGAAAGGAAGGGGGGATCCAAATACAGCTACATAAGACCCAGCGACATATTTCCTTTGTATTACCTGAACAATGACTTGATCTGAGTAAAATGGGCTCCCATAATGCACAGGAGCGTCCTCCGTGGCATGTGGAAAATAATCAGGAAAATGGCGGCAAGCAAACGGCGTGTGACGGGGTGCAGGAGATAAGAGTAAACTGTCTCAATGTGAGGTTTCTCATCTCAACACCGAGCTACCATGAAAACAGCCAAATGAAAAATCTGTCACAATTGTGGGGAAGAAAAAAAAGTCAAAGTCAATACTCACAAAAGAAGTTTCCCATTAGAGGGAATATGCTAAAGATATGCTAATACTGACACAATCACCTCTGTGGTCGGCTGGCTGAGATATTTTACTTGATTTAATTTTACCTCAGAGGTAGGGAGAGGGGGTTTCAAGGTGAGGCGGCAAACCATCCTCTTTCAAAGTTGAAAGGACACACAAACTAGCGCAAGGCTAATCCTTCTCATTGCATCTTTTAGCCTGTGAGATTCCAGCTTCCCTGGAGGCCGGAGGAGGTTTGAACCAGGCGTCCTCGACGCCAGCGTGGGGAACAGATGCTGGGCGGCTGGCACTTGGCAGAGGCGTGGAGATTGCTACGCTCAGGGCCGTAACTACCATTGAGGACACCGAGGTCGTGTCCTCGGTATTTTTTTTCGTATTTCTGTTTTTTTTTTGCTTAAATCGTGGTATATAAACTCAAAATAAAGTACACGTGAAACTGACTGCAGGACGATGATCTTGGTCTCCCACAAACCGTAACGTGATTTTATACTTGAAGAGCCGAGTAGCTCAAGAGTTTGGACATATGTGCTGCGCGTCATCAACAAAACGTACTGTCGTTATGGTAACCACCAAACACAAGTCGGACGCTGATGTTACCGCCATAGACATACCGCTACTGTTAGTGAATAGCCTATGTTAGTTACAGTCACTGGAAGAGGAGCGCAGCAAACTAAACATGTAGGTTAAGAGAAGTTTAAGTGGCAGATGACTGTGAGAAGAAAGATTCATTTTCATGTGGAAATATTGTATTGCAGCAGCGTACTACTCAGATAAGGAAACATCAAATCAAAGTTTGGTTAACTCCGTCAGTACTGTACCGGTGGTCAATCAATTTCCACCGGTTGAATCAACATTCATTTTGCGATTGATATGATATGTCATTGATGTGATTGATTGAAAATGAAATTCAGTGGCAATTGGGAAATATCAAACTGACTCGCTATCGCTCGGTCGATACGTTCCAGCCTCAGTTTGATATTTCCCGGCATGACCGAACGGTCGAGGTTAGTAAGTAGTTTATTATATGGCAATTTTAGATTCTTTTCATTTTGTAAACGAAAATAAATGGTACCTTTAGGCTAATTGTAGCTAGCTCTTAAGTCTTCTCACGGTGTGTTTCATGTGTTGCCAAGCAACTCATTACTTTTGATAGAAAGCGGACAACATGGTTCTGCTAAAATGGCTTTAATTTCATCACAAAATAACGACACAAGTGATTCAAAGAGTCTGGTCTTCATCCTCACTTTCGATGACAAAGCTTTTCAGCATCATCTGGATAGTAAAACTCAGCAGCTGACTCGTCGATATCGCTCATTTTGAAGCTGACGTCAGAGGGCAATACGGATCCGTATTGACCGGCGAGGAGGGCAACACGCTGGGGTGACTACCCGTTATCCAATCAAAACGCTCGTACCGTCGTTGCCATATAATAATAATTTAAAAAAAATTGTGGTAACTTGCCCTTACTTCATGAGTCCCATAAAGGTCCTTCAAAAAGCCTCAGAATGCCCCATGTTTACCTCAAAATTTCAAAAGCTCCACACCGCCCCATATTGAAATGTCATAATGATGATGTTTTTGCTCCTTAAGACTCAATAAGAGAAAATGGCCATATTTAAATAATGTAATTTAAAAAAAATCCGGGGGAGCATGCCCCCGAACCCGCCTAGAAGTTCTGACTCATGACCTCAGTATTTTTTGGGGCCTGCGTACGGCCCTGGCTACGCTAATTGCTGCGCTAAATTGTTAGCTAAATATGTGTCTCCGTGTCACATTAGCCTTTTATGGGGTTGGATTTATGATCGGAAAAACACTGGGGCATAGTCCATCTTCGAGGAGAGACGGGCATGTCCAAAACTAATCGACACAAATGAATGAGTCGTTAGTTTGACGGGGAGAACAGAAGGCGAGGTGGGGGGGGGGGGGGGGGGGGGAGGAGGGGGGGAGGAGGAGGGTCCGTGCTCGGTGTCACTGGTGTGTCAAGAGATGGTGAGTCCCAGGGTGCCCTGAGGGCGAGCTGGCGACCCGAACTTCAACATGGCGTATCTAAAACCACCAGTCATTATCAGTCGTGGCAGAGCCCGGTGCCTGGCTCAGGTCCCTGTGTTCCTGTAGCCTGGGGACCGAGGCAGAGCATTGGGCTGACGGGAGCGGGAGTCATTCTGAGAACTGACAGAGTATACCCGATGAGCAGGGACCGGATCAAGAACACACACACACCCCCTTATACACACACGCACACGCACACTGTTCGCTTTAGCATTCGCACGCTCACACCGGCGCACACGTCCACGCTATTTGCCAGGCCTTAAGTGTGAGAGATGCGGAGGTGGAGACATCAGTCAGGGCACAGGGGCGGTGATGAGAGTGGAGAGGACTGAAAGAGAGGAGCGAGGGATGGTGACGGGGGAGATGAAAGAGAGGGAGTTTGGAAGGAGGGAAACATGGGCATGGCCTGAGGCAAGCTCTGATCTCCCTTGTTGGAGATTGACCAAAGCGTACATATACAAACATTCAGAGATCCACGGTCACCCACACATACACCGACTCATAGTCTCTCTCACACACACACGCGCACTAAGCCAATACCCTAACTCTAATCATTTCTGACACGACTTTCATCCACAGGGTACAGGAACACACACGACAGACAACTAGCAGATTAGATAGTACCCGATCACAGTCAAATCCAACAGTTTCAGAACTAATTAGGACAAGTCTGAGTGATTCCAGCGGTACAGCCGTCCAAACAAAACACCGTAGCTCCGCTGTCTCCGTGTGTTTGACTGGCCATTAAAACCGTTTTGTATCCACCCTCCATTTCACACTGAACACAAACATGCACATGCACACATTAGCGAGGCCCACACAGGTCAACACTCACACACGCACTTTCCTTCCCGTTGCTCTCAGCTGTACTGCAGAGATATCCCCCCAAGCCCTCCACAGACAGGTCTGAAATTGAAAATGCTGTAATTGTGCTCTTCATGAAATGAGTCCGGCGAAAAAAGAAGGCAAAAAAAACTCAGCACTGAAGCTGTCCATTTCCGAGATAAGAATGAATATAAATCACGCCTGTGTTTTCGGAGTGAAGAGACCAGGGTGTGTGTGACTGAGTGTGTGTATGCGTACATGTGTGTATTAGAGGGGCAATTCTTAATTAAAAATACACTTCTCCAACAGTATGGGAGGGGGACGGGATTTGCTCGACCTTGCAATGACTCCCCCCCCCCCCCCACACCTCAAATACAACCCCCCCCCCCCCACTCATCTTCTCACCCTTAATTACATAAAGGCTCCTCTCTCAGAGGTAATGGCATCCCACTGTCTCTGTGGCAGAGGAAAACACACACTCACACTCCATGATTGGCCCATGGCTCCCCCTGGAAGCGCATGGGCTTTACTCATCAGTCAAGTCTGCTCTCTGCTTACACAGGTTTCATAAAGTAAAGTTGTCTCGTGAAATGCCCTCACGCCCATGGTGGCTAACGGTGTGTTCAAATTGCTGTGGAAACTGTCAAAATGAAAAATGGTGAGAATCATCTTCAATAGTCTCCTGTAATTCATCGTTTACAAAAAAGGTAACGGCAGGGAGTCAAAATGTTCACACGTCAAGTTATCATGATCGAAAATGGTACTGTAACGTAATACCTTGTTAAAAAACCTAAGATCCTTGATCAAATCCAATCTTATTTGTGTGGCCCTTTTTACGGTGTATTCTACTGTACGTTGTTTTGGATAAAAGGCATTTGCTGAATGACTTTGTGTGTTTCTCACAATTTTATTATCCATTTCTATCCATCTTAACTCAAACTAAAGTTCTTGAAATAAGGCCCCTGACAGATGAAGAGCCAGTCACAGAAAGGCAGGTACATTCGGGTTATTTCTTCAAAGTATTGTAAATAACGCGTACTTGAAAACATATACAGTGCCCTCCAAAAGTATTGGAACAGTGAGGTGAATTCCTTTATTTTTGCTGTAGACTGAAAACATTTGGGCTTGACATCAAATAATGAACGTGAGACCAGAGATCAACGTTTCAGCTTTTATTTCCAGGTATTTACATCAGGATCTGATGCACAACTAAGAAAATATCACATTTTGTTTGAATCCACCCATTTGTCATGTGATCAAAAGTATTGGAACAGATATACTTAAAACATATTTAAGTGAATAAGACTTAATATTTAGTTGCAAATCCTTTGCTTTCAATAACTGCAGCAAGTCTGTGACCCATTGACGTCACCAAACCTTTGCATTCTTCCTTTTTGATGTTTTCCCAGGCTTTCACTGCAGCCTCTTTCAGTTGTTGTTTGTTTTGTGGGGTTCCTCCCTTCAGTCTCCTCTTAAGCAGGTAAAATGCATGCTCTATAGGGTTTAAGTCTGGAGATTGACTTGGCCAGTCTAATACCTTCCATTTCTTGCCCCTGATGAACTCCTTTGTTGTTTTGGCAGTGTGTTTTGGGTCGTTATCTTGCTGCATGATGAAGGCTCTGCCAATCAGTTTGGTTGCATCTTTCCTTAAATTGGCAGACAAAATGTTTCTGTAGACTTCCGAGTTCATTTTGCTGCTGCCATCATGTGTTACATCCTCAATGAAGATTAATGAGCCCGTCCCAGAAGAAGCCATGCAAGCCCAAGCCATGACATTACCTCCACCGTGTTTCACAGATGAGCTTGTGTGTTTGGGATCATGAGCAGTTCCTTTCTTTCTCCAAACTTTAGCCTTTCCATCACTTTGGTAAAAGTTAATCTTTGTCTCATCAGTCCATAAAACTTTGTCCCAGAATTTCTGAGGTTTATCTCTGTACTTTTTGGCAAATTCCAGCCTGGCCTTCCTATTCTTCTTGCTGATGAGTGGTTTGCATCTTCTGGTGTAGCCCTTGTACTTTTGTTCATGAAGTCTTCTGCGAACAGTAGATAGTGATACCTTCACTCCTGCCATCTGGAGGTTGTTGCTGATCTCACTAACAGTTGTTTTAGGGTCTTTCTTTACAGCTCTCACAATGTTTCTGTCATCAACTGCTGATGTTTTCCTTGGTCTACCTGTTCGACGTCTGTTACTTAGTACACCAGTAGTTTTCTTCTTCTTCAGGACATTCCAAATGGTTGTACTGGCTATGGCCAATGTTTCTGCAATGGCTCTGATTGATTTTCCATCTTCTCTAAGACTCACAATTGCTTGTTTTTCACCCAAAGACAGCGCTCTGGTTTTCATGTTGTTTTCACCTCTGAATACAGTCTGCATAGACAAAACCTATCTTACCCAATCTGAACCTGAGTGTAGACATTCAGTGGTATTTATTGATTGAATAATGTATGTAATAGGACACACCTGGGCAACAAAACACACCTGTCAGTCACATGTTCCAATACTTTTGCTCACGTGACAAATGGGTGGGTTTGAACAAAAAGGTGATATTTTCTAATTTGTGCATCAGATCCTGATGTAAATACCTCGAAATAAAAGCTGAAACGTTGATCTCTGGTTTCACATTCATCGTTTGATGTCAAGCCCAAATGTTTTCAGTCTACAGCAAAAATAAAGGAATTGGCCTCACTGTTCCAATACTTTTGGAGGGCACTGTATATATATATAACAGCAGTAGAACGAGCAAGAGAAATGGTTTTGTCTTAACATGTTAGCAGCACAATGTTTACCTAACAGTTGTACAAGTTTGTCTGCATGCAGTTCAAAACAGAATTTGGCATATCGTATGCAATTTACTTATCTTCTGCCTGTCAGTAGGCTAATCATGTTATACTGTTCCACATAACCTACTTTTTTCAGCTCTGCTTGTAAATTTGATCTCAAACTTTACTGGGTGGGATTGTTTCTTTAATAAAAGAAACAATGAGAACAATGCAACAGTAACCACCATAATCTATCAATGGAAGACTGCTTCCTAACCCCAGCTAGAACAACTGCACACCTAGTCGACCCATCAGGCAGGATCTGTGGAGCCCAGAGTAATCAAACCCCACAGGATCTGTGGAGCCCAGAGTAATCAAACTACACAGCAGAAACTCATCATTGCCAATAACCCAGGGGTTGTGCTGGTCGACGGCACTGAAGGCGTGCCACGTTATCAGCCTCAGTACTGCTCTGGCCTGCATTATGAAATATGCACCCTTTTCTCACCCACCTGAAATTCCTCTGAAATTCCTTCCGTTATCTGAAATCCTGCCATGCAACATGCTGAAATTCTCTCATAAAACATTTATGCTTTTCACTCGTTGATACAAAAGGTTTTTTAAATGCTTTGAGAGAGCATTTGAACTGGGTTTAAACACTCTTCATTTGTTTGTGTGATGCTCGTCAATAGGCCTAACTGTCTTGATAGTATTTCAGTTGTGTATATGAGCGTATAATTGTTGCTTGTGTGCGTGTTTTGGTATGTTAAACAGAAACATCATGTTTCTTTGTCAAAGCATTTCACTTGTGTGTAAGGTTTTCAGTCTAGTCCGGGAACGAGATTCGTTTAATATGTATATGTGAGATGAAAACGACACATTATATTATCTGAATAATGTTCCTACGTACCCTCATACAATTCCCCTGTTTTGTTCATTTAACTTGTTGCCTACAGCCCTGCAATGTCTCCTTTGGAATATCCAAGTGGCACCGTAGCGCTCCTTTTTTCTGAAACATTTCTGAATTTCGTTCATGCACCCGAATTTTCAATTAAATCTTGGGACGTTTAGAGCATTGATTGAATGCATATAGTCTCAGAGGGGGACTATGTACAGTAGTCAGGCGGTGGTGATCCAGGTCTTTAATGGATCATCGCTGTCTCATATCAGCAACCTGTCTAGAGCTTCGCTGTGGTTAGCGACGCATTTTGTAATCTAAAAGAATCTTGTGTGAAGCCAAGGGATATGCGCACAATAGACATGAGTGATGTAACCCCTCGCGTCGCAAACAACCTGAACATTTATGCAACGGAAACCTTGATGGTATATTGCTCGATAAAGAAATGTGACCGATTGACTGAATGATGCAATGGTGCAGTGGTGTCTAGGTAGGTTGGTATACTGTGACCCCCCCTCCAAACGTGTGTGCGTGTGCACGTGACTACCCTGATGCATCAATGAAGGATGGGAAGTTAAGTTAGGTTTAACAACAGCGGTGAGAGAGTGTGCTTGTGATACGACTCCCGGCAGGACGATGGGAAGTTCATTGCTCTCTGCAGTCCTATTTACTCAATGAATTCATGAGAAATAACATTTGAACAAGGGTGGTTGGCTGGCTCTAATTAGACTGATGTCTCGCGCTATTTTAAGTGGGTATAGGCCGTGGCAAGGCATCTTCTCAATGGTGGGAATACAGTAAACCCCTTTCCTCTGAGGTGCAGATAAGCCATATACCTGCTTATACGCACAACTACACCTCTGGATTGATAGCCTTTATTCCAGTGGTTTGGGAAATGAATAACATAAAGACATCTCTGATAAGGAGGTTATTTGGGAGGCGGAGCAGCACTGCTTTAACGTGCCCATCTCCCTCCCAACACCTCGGACGAAGGCACCCGCAGCTCGTGTCGCTTACTCCGGACAAACTTTGAAGAATCTACGCAATTACCCATTTGACAGCTGCCCCAGATAGGAGAAGCAGCAAAATGGCGCCCTATTCTAATCCGGGTTAAATGAGGATACGTAGCTCAGAATAAACAAATGTAAATCAGATTTGTATACTGAGTCCAGATTTTTTAAGTAGTCGTAAAGGAATAACATGTATGTTTAAAGTGTTTTTGACGCAATTTTGTTGGCAGCCCTTACAATTCCATATCCACACGATATGGAGTTTTCTTTTCACAAGTAAAGGCCATGACAATTATATGAGTTTACTATGAATAACCATCTGTTGCTATGATGTCTAAAGAGACATATTATGCTTAAACATAATAGCAACAGCATTATGACAATTCAATGTATGTATCCAATCTGTAATGTAGTGCTAATTGTATTGTGAAGCCCTTTGAACCTTCTCAAATAAACCTGTACAAGGCAAGAAAAAACATTGTTATCGTCCATGTTCTATAGAACAGGACTGACCTTGGTTTCAGGACGTCCAATCAGAGACGGGTGGAAAACAAACAAACAAAGAAATCATAGAAGCAATTATTTGAAATAAAACACAAATCCATTGATTCTTCTTACAGCATCTCTTGGTAATGGCCCGGGGAAAGCATGTGTCATTGCCTCGGCAAGGCCAGTTTAAGTTCAATGTGTTCAAATATCTGGATTCCAGGTTATGACCCTTGTTAAGACCCTCAAGACAGTGATTATCCTACAGCCCTCATCCTCTTTAAAGTGGACTTCATGTAAGACAGTGGTTGACCTTTTGAACCTGCCTCTAGCCAGGGATATATTCTACTGCATTGTGTATGGATAGAAAGAAAGAAAAAATGATTCAAGCATTGCATCAGTTTCCTATTGAAAAAATACAAAAACAGAAACATATTGTAATTCAATGGTTGTGTACAGCAAAAACATATTTCAGGAGTAAAACCCTTAAGATAAGGAGCCTCTGGGAACTGTAGACGAAAAGCGTGCTTTAGTTCTCTCCAATCCCTCCCCCACTACAAACCAGCCAATGAGATGTGGCCATGTTTGGCTCGGAAATGATTGGAGAATAACCGAGCCGTCATCAAAGGGTGGAAGAGCCAAGCTTTTCAAATGGTGTAGCATACCTTTTTAATGTTCAATAGGATCCCCAAGGGTGTGTTTGGTGTCCTGATACAATCTTTTATTATTATCTGCTACGGTCTTCTGGGAGGAAGCCATTCCACTATCGATCATGGTATTGTCTGTGTCAGGTGTGGAGCTTCCCCAGCTATTTACCATCATCCCTACTAAGCACCATGGGGCTTGCTCCAGCAGAACATATTAACAGCCAACGGAGCAGTCACTCGTGAAGCCATCTTCAAAAGAACCTGAGCCACTGCAAATAGCAAAAAAAGGCCCAATGAATATTATAGATTTCAGTTTTTTAAGGCGCAAGCTAAGAAGGTCTTGTGTGTGGTGTGGGTTGAGTAATGAATCAATGTAAAAGCTTTTTGTCCGGTAAACACAGACTGTTCCTTGGAATCAAACACTGTTATGCTGCTAGAACTGCGCACTAGTCATTGATTATCTGCTGCACTTTACAGTCTAGCACGTAGCACCAGATGAAAGCATCTGAATAAATGTAAATGTGAAAAAATCAACTTGGGTATTTACAATTCAATGAAGTAAGGCATTTTGATGGGGTGAGATTTGCTCAGGAGTGCTCAGCTACGTGGCAGACATCTAACTTTGCGTCGCGGCAGTCTTTTCGATACCATGCCAGAGGGACCAAAGTGTAGCTAGAGCATTAGCAATACAGAACCTCTTGCTGTGAGAGCAGATTGCTAAACTGGGGAACTTAGTGCCGACCGTGGAGTATGGAAGAGCCTGAGGTGCCTGAGTCATGTCTGCCGTTTGGAGGTTTACCTTGAGGTGGAGACGGGGAGGGGAGAGGACGGGGTGACAGGAACAGGGTGGAGGAGTGACACAGGCTAAAGATAGCTGTTGAGCAAATATTGGTTGGAAGAAAACGGCAGATGAGAACGCTTTTTTTAAACTGTTGTCATCCAAACCTAATCACAGATAAGAAATATTCAAACGTATGAGGTGTGAAACAGGCTATGGCAAAGCAAGTCATTTTTATCTGAACACAACTTCATAAGTCCACTCCATTAATTTGCAACAAAGGGATCTCCTCATCAACTACTCTAATCCACTCAACCTCTGAAACATCATTATTACAACTATGTGCAGGAAGACAAAGTCTCACCCCTAAGGTAGAAAACCTATTACTCCCTGTGGACAGTAATATATTCCCCTACCTCAAGACTACAATAACAAGAGCTCTGCAAAGAATAGAACTTAAGCACAAAGAACAAAACGGTAATATGCCTCAAATGCTTAATACGTGTGTGTTTGTGTGTGTGTGCGCAGAGGCTGGGGGCTTACACTGTGTGCATGTGCCCCCCAGCGTATTGATTGAGCGTGTATCTGTGTTGGTCACATGTCAGGAGGCTTTACAGAGTTCAGAAGTCTTATTTGGAGCAGCTCACAGCTTAGACCGGGTGATTTTCTGGCCATTGAAATGCAAAAATATGCAAGGCCTTTATGTGAGTCTGGTTCAATTGAGCTCCTGCATACACACCGTGTAATCCAAACTAAAATGCTTAGAGGCAAAATGTTCTCTGGGCTCTCATTGGTGAGAAGTTGGGTTGCAGAGGGAAAAAGTTGTGAAAAATGATTCAACTTTCTCCACTCAGGTCTTTTGGCACCACTGGGCCACCATCGCTCATTGATACTGTTCAAATTGGGCCAGGGACCGGGGAGAGGAAAGATAGGGTAGGCTGTGCCAAATGTGTGTGTGTGTGCAAAGGAAACGAAGAGAGGGGAGAGAAAATGAAAGGCAGGTGATTATGAAGGGAAAAGATGCACATCACAGCAACTGTGAAAACTCACGAATGCTCTGCGGACTGGACTTCGTGCTAGGCGTACACCTGTTTCTGCTTTGGCTTGTGTGCGCGCGCGTGTGTGTGGAGGAGTGGAGAGGGAGGATGGAAACAGTGGTGAAGGCAAGGATGACGAGCCCCTCGCTGCGTTAACACCTGTCTCCTCTCCCGTGCCGGCGTACGCAGGTTTGTGTACTGTTTGTGTGTTGGTGGGTGTTTTGTGCATTACCTTGCTTTGCTCTTACTGGTGTGTCTTCATTAACGCTTCCTAACGTGATAGCCAGAACAGACTGAAAAGGCACAGTGATGGCTTGACACCAAACAGAGCAAAACCACGTCATTGCCCCAATCTTACTGAGTGCCCTCCTCTGTCCTGTTCCTGCGTCAGTTTGTCCCCTTCTTCCCCTTTTCTTCTCTCCTTTTACACAAAATCCTACTTCCTCTTCCTCTCCCCTGGAAGTCTATTCTCTACAGCCCTCCATCACCTTTTCCTCCCATCCACCCATATGTATTCCTGTTTTATCCCCCGCGTGCCCTCCTCAGCACCAGCTCCCTCCGGCGTCTTCTGACTGTTCTCTAAATCACTCCCTGACCTCGCGCGCTCTTTGCGTCCATATCTCCTCGCTCTTTCCCCCGCCGCTCCACCTCGTCTCGCACCTCCTCCCCTTTCCCCTCTGCCAACGTGTCGTCCGTCTTTCCTGTTTTACGGTCTCTTATGAATTGATACTCCGTTTTTTCTCTGTCCCCCCCATCCCCCCACCCCACTCTCTTCATTCCCACCAGTTTTCCCATGATCCTTTGCAAAGAAACAGAGCTGTGTCTCAGGGTGGCAGGGGACAGGCGGTTAGCTTCCCGCCCCAACCTTCCCCAAACTCCAGCTATTTAAACACAGGGAGCTTCTCGGTGGGGACATGACTGCAATTGAAGAATGATTAAAGACGGCAACACAAAGAAAACGTTTTCAGCTTTTAACCGGTGTGGGATTAAAATAGCTCTTCTTGTTAGATCCTGCATCCCCTTTTCCACCATGTCGGTTCAGATGCGAGCACTCTGCCTAAGGAGAAATTCTGGTTTTGCAGGCCAGAATAGAGTAGCCTAACTTGTATATTCAAAAAGTGAGGTCCATGTTTAGGTAAACTTCTCGTCTGAACGTTCTCAAAGCATACTCTGCGGTCTATGACCTTGAGATATTATATTGGTGACAAGCTGATAGCTTTGGAAAAAGAAAATAAATCCCACCATGCTCTTGTTCTTAGAATTATTCATTTTAACCTTCAAGCCTACAATTACTTACTGTACGTGGTATAGCAGAAGAATGTAAAGGTACATCCATGCTGACTCTTCAAAAAAAGATATATTTCTAACCCCTTAATTTAACCACCGTTGAAAAAATAAAACCCAGTGAGTCTGATCTGACCCTAACCTCGGTGAGAACAGTACTCTGCTGGACACTAATATTCCAAAGTAAACCAGCAAACTTCACGGAACACAAAGGACATCCCCTGCCAAGACAAGGACAATTCGCTGATTGGAGAAACAAAAAGGACATTCTGACACTGTATTTGGCCACCATTTTGTGCAACCGTGTTCCTGTTTCAGTAGGCTGGTGAGCTTTTTCACTGATATGGTTCAGGAATTGATTTGAAGCTAAATAGCCTTGACTGTTCTAAATAATCTTTGGCATGTTGTTAGCGCAGCAGGCTAGCAGAGGTCAGAAAAACCTGTCTGGCTGAGATGATCCAAACAAAGGTTTGAAAACAAGAAAATGCTGCACATTTGCCAAACAAAAGGTAAACTTGCCTGAAAATATGCCAGGTGCTTCGCTAACAAGCTACATTACATGCCCTAGCACTTTTTCTATTACTGCTGTCACTACCAAGGCAACAGAGGCTAATTAGGACCTAATGAAGGTGTTTGGTAGGGTATTAATGCAAATGTATTTTCTTTAACCACATCTTGGTATCTTGACCTCAGAGGTAAAAAATATCAAATAATGTGTTGGCTAAGTGAAATGGTAGCCTATTACACCACGCTAAGAGTAAGCATACAAATTATCAGTTTAAAAAAGGGTTTGTAGATTTGGAGCTACCTAGCATAACATCTTCATACAAGGTCTCTCAAATGGTTTTACAGTGATAATTTGATAATGGCAATTCATAAAAGTGATAATCCATTTTATCAGTAAAAACAAGCTGCATTTCTGAGACGTTGCTTTCCACAGTCACTTGGCTTTTGACCTCGTACATTTGCAACTTCAAAGTCTCCTCCACGCTCTGAGCTAGCTGTCCATTCCCCATTTCAAACACTCCGATCGCCGACACAATCCTGCCAGCTAGTTAATTAGCTTTAGCGTTTTTACAACCCTTACATTACCTTTACTGCAGATCCTCACACGCCACATTAAGTACAGAATAGATGCTGTCAGCTCATCTGGAAGCAGCTATACTTAAACCACAGCCACCGGCTCCAGAAGGCTCCAGCTCAATGGGCCTGAAGACCGTCGGACAGAGACGAAAGTGAACAACCATAGGTCACCTGAGTGCTTATGCTGGCTCTTTTGTTCTACAGTGTACAGACCTGTAGGACACAAAGGATGACCCCGTTCAGGAGCTTCCTCCTCAAATCACAGCCAGGGGTGTCGAAGTGGAGGGGAAAGTGGGACAGACGACCTAGGGCCCCAATGGGGGGAGGGCCCTCGAAAAGCCTGGAATCAAAATTAGCTAAATGAATGACATTGGGGGGGGGGGGGGGGGGGGGGGGGGGGGGGCAATTGCAATCTAATCTTGGGGCTCAAAACTATTAGCAGTGCCCCTGGACACAGCACTGGACTGCACCAACTCAGACATAAAATGGTGGGCAGACGACTACAGTGACACATTTTCTCATACTACAGGTAAATCAAATGTTTTTAAATATCTAAGGGTGGTTTGCATCGCTAGGCTAGTTTTACTTCACTGCCCAGCATAGACTATGCACATTTGCACTCATTATAACCACCTTGCAACTATCCTTCCCTGTTTCATTACATTGGTCAGTGAGTATTATGTATGATATATTTTATGATTATTATTATCTTGTCTTTTATCTTTTATTGTTATTATTGTCCGCACTATCTATTTGATTAGTAAAAACTGCACTGTTGTAGGTAGCTCAGCGACACAAAGCTTTTCATTGTACTTGTATACTTGTGTATCCTGTACATATGACAATTAATTTGAATTGAATTGAAACTTCAAGGCTGTAGGTTTGGTACAGATCATCGCTTTAGACCGCGTCACCGTTTGAATGCATTCTGTTTTCACTTCAATGAAGCAGCTGTCCGCAGCAAATGGAAAGCAGTTGGCTGACTCTTGCATGATGTTCTGACAAACAGATCAATACATGAAAAAACTCCCCCAACGTGTTGTGCATGCAAACTGTTTTCAACGAGTGAGGATATATATATCTTTTTTTTTTCCAGCAGCACCTTAGAATTCCAGAATTCATTGGATGACAGCAGTACACTTTGAAAGATAAGGTGCTGTAACACTGATGAAAATCACTCCAGGAACGGCGGGCCAGCAGAAATGTCAGTTGCAGAAATGTCATATTCTTCTGAAGCTACGGAGGAGCAACACATTCTAGATTCAGATGTATTGCCCTCAGCAACCACTTCAAAGTCTGCCCACTCAAAAACAACTCCCTGAGGTCTATGCACTGTGTGCGCGCGGGTGAGTGCAATTGTACAGTATGTTGAAATACAGTACACACGTGTGTGTGTGTGAGTGCTCGTGAATCTATCCCCTAAAGACTGCTGCAGACCAGATTGGTACAGCATGGGATTTTTTGCAATCTGGACGTCCGGTGTCACAGAGATGACACCGGCACAAAGACACGGTCGTCTGGTAAATGTCAGCGTGTCACCCAGGAGTGACACCAGTGATCTGAGCGGGCTCGGGGGGGCTGTCCTGTCAGCCAGGCGGGAAGACGCGACAAGGACAAGCTCTGTATAAACAGGCCTAATCCTCTGCCTCACTGAGAGAGCTGTATCACAGCGAAGGGAGCGAGGGGGAAAAAGGGGGGGGGGGGGCTAGGGGGCTTGGCGGATGTCAAATAAAACGGGAGTTTCAGAGCGAATCAGTGATATATTTGTAGCGCTTGTCAGAGGAGGTTGCATTTCAGTCGCACAGCTTTTAACGTGCGTGCTGAGTGGGCATGCTCCAAGAATGTGTGTGTTGGGGAGACATAGGCAAAGATAAACATGGATGTGAATGCAGGAAGGCACCGTAGCACAGTGGGGAGCACACAAACATGCGTGGTTGCCTGTTCATCAATAATGCTAAACATGTTGAGTCTAGTTTTATGCCCCTGTTAAAGAACCCAGGGTAGGACAGATGCTAAAGATACACACACCCATGAACACACACCCATGAACAAACACACACCTGTTCAAATTGAGTGTATAAAATAATTGAATAAAACATGATACTTGACAAAGAGAAATACAAATGTAGAGTAGATGCTGATCCAATTGAGTTTACATTGATGTCTGTGTAAAGTGTGTGCATGTGCGCACAGATGTATGTGTATGCCTATGTGTCAAGAAATGGGAGGTTTCTAGGGGACACTGTATTTAAAGACATCTGCCCATAAAATGTTGGCAACACTTTACATGGTTGCATGAACTACCGTGTAACTACTACATGGCAATACATATAGTAACAACATTGTAGCTACATACTGTAGGAATTGCTATTTAGTTAAAAGATATTACGTGTTAGAGGCACAGGTTATTACAGAAGTGTAAGGAGGCACAGTATGGGGGGAAGGGTGTAGGGATGTAAGTGGATGTTGTAAGGCCCCCCCCCTGGGGGGGTGGGGGGGGGGTTCTGAAGGTTGTTACCAAAACAAGATCAGTGTTTACATGCACTTGCCCCTGGAAGCTTGTGCCGCTTGTACAACTACAGCAATCAAGGAACTATAAAGCAGTTCCTACTGAAGGACAAGCTTGCTACTACAGCTACATGCTGGTCGATGCAACTTTAATGTGAAGTATTGCCACAAAGTGTTTCGTCTGATTATTTTAAATCCCTGTCCTCGATGACGACCCAAACACAAACAGACATACCATACTCCAGGCCTCATTTGCAGCAACTGCCCGGGAAATTCGCGAGGGGGAACTTCTGTAATCGGATTATGGTGAACCTTGATTGAGGCTTTGAGTATTCCGAAAGATGGCGAAGGGTCATTCGCTCCGCAGCGTGGCCTTTCTACCTCCCTCG
>NC_061074.1:713738-737168 GCF_021917145.1 Hypomesus transpacificus
CTCCTACCGGGAATATATCAGTGCTGATGTATCACTTTAAAGGCCAGAGGTGGGATGAGTTGGTAGTGCACATGGGGAAAATGTATCAGGAAAGGAGGACATGACTGTGTGTGTGTGTGTGTGTGTGTGAAAAAGAGAGAGAGAGAGAGCGAGAGAGAGAAACAGAGAGAAATAGATAGAGACAGACAGAGAGAGAGAGACGGAGAGAATCCGAGAGAGAGAATGAGTGCGTGTGCATGTTGCTTCATTAGAGCAGCGGGACTGATGGTTCCAAGGACAGATCAACTAGAAGGTCCAGGTAGGTCAACATTAAGCAACTGCACCGTCGTGATGAACTCACACAACCATAACGCTCCACTGAGGTAACGTCAGCCGGCAGTTACAAAGGGAAACATAATTGTTGTTCAACAGTATAGGTGAATATTAATTAATGAATTAAAGAACCTGCCAGTTCGTCTTGTACCCGCAACAAAACAAGTTCTTTTTTTTTTTAAGAACGGCAATGGACTAATTCCAAGATAAGCATCAAACATCACTCTGTTCTAAGTGATTTTTTTATACCTATGACCCACACCTTAGACAAAAATAAATGCAAGAAATTGACACCAAAGTGCACGTTCCCTGGGTGACGGAACACAGATGCTGCTCAGTAAAGAGCGCTGAGGTGTCTCATCCTCCTTTCTTTACCCCCCCCCCCCACCCACACACACACACACACAACCTTCACAACCTGACAGCCAAACAGCTAAATCTAGACATTTTCATTACTCCAAACGCAAACTTTATGTTATCACGCTCACACTTACTGGAATCCAATTATCTGCTTAATTTAATCAGCCGGGCTTTCATTAGCCAATTCATATATTTTAAGTCGTAGGTTTTTACCTCAGCTGTCTCCTTGTCTGTAAGAAATGTTCAGTCTGGGAAAAATAAAGAGAGAAGAGAGGTCTTTTTGTTTTGTAGTTAAGGGTCAAGCATGAAATGGAGGTTATAACTCTAACAATGGGGCTAGCACTGTGATTCAGTACTGTGAATATATATATTTATATATATATATATATTTATATATAATGCTGGCAGAAAGGAGGTGTAGCTACTGTAGCTTATCAACCAATGTGTGGCCACTGAAGCACCACACTATCACCTGCAAACTGATTTCAAAGCAACCAGGCAGTGTTAGTTTTGGCATTAACTATTGTTTAACCATATTTCAATACCGATAATAAAACATCGTAGAAACATGGGCATTGCTGTGTCCTTAAACGGTGTGATGTGTTGGCGGTCACAGAAGTGTACAAACATGGCCCAGCACGGGGAGGAGTGCAAGGGACAAGTGGATGTTGTACAGAGGTGGAGGTGGATGGATGAAGAGGTGTACAGATGGAAAGGTGGATGGACAGACAGGTATATACTGTAGCTTGAGCAGGTGAAAGGGGAAAGGTTGAAGCGATGTACTGTATGGGTGACGATATGAAGGGATGGAGAGATGGATGGATGAACCATGAGATGAAGGAAGCGTTGGAGCAGTCTGAGAAGGGCAGCAGGGGGCTGGTGCAGTGAGAGGTGCCCTGAGGCTGGAACCTAGCTGAACTGCAGGTGAACCTGAGGCGGGAGGCAGACGGGGCCCAATGTGAAGTCTCCCTCATAATCCTCCTAAAGCCATTAGCCAAATGCAAGAAGGTAGAGCATATGGAAAGCTGGGTCTATCTGGACTGTAGGTGTGACCACGAATGCAGTTGGCAGAGAACGAACAAATGAATCTTTCATTATCTTGAACTCCCAATTTGATTCTAGAGGTGGCCTGGCTCTTTGCTTCCTTTCACCTTTCTTATTATTTATTTATTTACAGAGAATATAAAACAGTTTCAAAAGTGTATAATCATCTACGGACCGAAATGTTTACTAAAAGCTGCCCTGTGACTGTCAGATGGTCAACATACTGCCACGTCAAACGATGTCTTTCTTCCTAATAAAGTTAAGGCCGGCTCAAGACGTCCCAAGGCTCATTTGTTAGGTGTTGTTTTTCCTCGGCGCTCTCTCCAGACGTAATGAGCTGTTGGATTTTTCTGGCTGGGGTCTGGGCCCCCGCGTACAGTACCATCCTTTATGCTCTGATTGATCACATTACAGTTAATTAAATATCGGCCAATCGCTCCCGTTCCAAGGTTGGACCATTACGGTTTACACGGCGGGCACATTCATCACATCCCACATCTCCTTCATCACGGCGACTCATCGCCGCGTTGAGCGTGTCAAACGGCGGATGATGAACGCGCAGACCAATCATTTTTCTCCTCTTTTTTTTTCTTTGGGGGGGGGGGGGGGCCCTCGTGTTTTAGTCTTTCACTCTCACCTCCCCCCTCACACACACACACACGCACACACACACCACCCCCACATCACTTGCTCTTTGTGCTTTATGCCCTGGCTTTTGAATTTGAATGAAATATGACAGCCTCAATGAAAGACTGCATCGCTGAGGCTCTCTTCACTGTTCTCCACTGAGCGTGTAACTGTCAGGATTTCAAAAGGGATCAGGCGAGAGAAAGATGACAGGGATGAACCCAGAGCACCGCAACGAAAACACCCAAGGCAGGACAAATAAAACACCGTCGCTGCTTGGAAAAGCCATTGTGTCTCCCTAATATACTCCCATCTGCTAGGCGACAGCCTAATCCTGACATCCGGATTGCTTATGACAAAAAAGATGGGATGCACTTTCTCAATAATGCACAAACCTAACACCCCTCTTGTTCAGCACTGGGTTCCTGACTCTCTTTAGTCTCTGGGGCCTTTACAAAAGGACCTTGGAGGAGACTAGCAGAGCGTAGGTGGGTGGACACAAGTTGGAGTCCACCAGGGAGGACTTGCCCAGTCATTCAGAGCTGAATGCTTTAGCAAATTTCCTCTGGTGAGCCGCAAAACACTTTTTTTTTGACGAGTGGTGTTTTTTTATGTTAAACCTACAACTGTGATTAAATGCACAAGATAAAACACACCGACACTTGATGATTACTTAGCAAGGGGTGACGGCTCCAGTAAATTATTCTGCTTAAAGGAGGCCGAGGTGGGGGGGGGGGGGGGGGGGGGGGGGGGGGGAGTCTCTGGAGACAGGACCACCTTTTATCATCAGGCTTTTGAGGGGCCAGCCATCAGGATGAGGACCCTTTTGACTGAGTGCGGTCACTCTCCTCGTGTTAGTGCTTGTCGCTTTGGCACTCTTTCAGACAGCCGACAATAACACGAGAGGACCCACAATAACACGAGAGGACCCCTGTGTCACCGCCAAGTGTGGGGTGAGGCTTTTACGATGGAACGCTCTCAGCTAGAGTGTTCCAGCGTATCCCTGAGTGACATCACACCGAGGACCTGACCTGTCTTTTCCTACATTAATGGGACTTATGGGACTTGTAGTTTTATGGCTGTGACCCAGCGACATAAAAGGGTCAGACCAATAATTCGGTTGGTGTCTGTGTCTCAATTGACCCAGGCATCACTTCAATGACTGTAATAAACGCTCTGGATAAGAGCGTCTGCTAAATGACTAAATGTAATGACATTAACCTTTGAGGACGACCACACCCTGTCTAGCTACCGTCTGTAAACACATACACACCTTTTAGTTTAGTTGTGGTGGTGACACTGTAAAATCATTGACAAACATGCAGTACATGACAAATGTTCATGTAAGGATTTGTTCACATGATTTGATGAGCGTCAAAATGTGAGCATAATCATTCAAAGGATCAAGAATCACATCTCTGACGAATTCTTTATGCAGAATGGCATATGGCTGCAACTTCCAGTGCGGTTGTATAATCTTGCCTTGCACTATTATTATTTCTAGGTGCTGTCAAACGTGGCGTACGCCTTATGCTCTCAGCTCATGTGTAATTAATGAGGTTGGAAAATCCCCACAGAAACGAAATCACGCAGCGCCCAGTGAGCTCGTGTCATCACAGTGCGTAGGTGCCGCTTTCCATCCACCGAAGACGTCACGTCAAACAGACGTCCACCACTACAGACACCGTCAGCAGTGTCAAGCCTTGACCCAGGACGTAACGCCCCGTCGTCCCCGTGCTCTCTGCAGTGAGAGCGTCCTCGCACGCGGCCCTCTTTTCTTCTCCGAACGAGGACTGGCGTTCCACGGGCGGAGTTGAGGCGCAGCGGCAGAAAAAGCACTCGGGGAGCCATCGGCGGATGTAGAAGAAGTGGGCGCGGGAGGGTCAGAGCAGCGACGATGGGGGTGATGAAGGGGGGGTCAGAGCAGGGGGGCGGGGCCAGAAACGGGCGGAGGAGGGGCTTCAATGGGAACGGACACTTTGTGGCTCGCCGAGCTTCCAGACACTGCGGGAATGCCCCGAGTCCCTTGTGCGGACACACACCTTCACCCTCTAGCAGCCCTGGGCATGGACATGGGAGCGCGAGAGAGAGGGAGACAGACAGAGGTGTAAGGAGGGGGTAAGAGAGGTAAGAGAGGGGGTAAGAGAGGGAGGCGTATGTAGGTAGGAAGGGAGACGTCGGTTCAACAATTTCAAGGCGGGAAAAAGGGAGAGATATGGAGGGAGGAAAAACTGAGGGGGAGCGAGGAGAAGGGATAAGGAGGGAGGGAGGATGAAAAGGGGGGAGAGGGATTCCAGCAGTGAGGATCTCTTTTCTTCTTTGGTTTTTAGTCCCCAGATCAACTATCTCGCTCAGAGTTGTACCTCTATTTTACGCTCCAACGGGTGACAATAATTTAGGCCCCCAGATATGCAAATGTCCTTAATTGGACTGTCACGAGCACCCAGGCATCGTCAGCCTCTCCAAGTGACAGAGAGGGGGCATGGAGCAGATTGGATTTTGGCGGGCAATCGTGTACACTCAATTTCAGTCATTCTGTGAGTTCTTCTCCGTAGATCATTACAACATCCTTTTACAAGATACAGCTAAATTGCGACAACTCCGAACCTCAGAGAAAGCAGCCTTAAATTCAATCACACGTCGCACGCACTTTCCTCTTCATCCCATCCTTTCATAACTGAACACTCCTCCTTTGCTTCTGATCCTTCCGTCTGTCACGATTCAACATCTCGCTGTTTTGAAGACAACAAGTTGAACCATCTGTCCGGGTCCCCCCCGCCCCCCCCCCCCCTTGGCCTCCGGTGCCTCCACCCAGATCCAGCCCCGCCCTGTCCTCCCTCCGTCAGCCCCCGCCCTGCCCGCCGCCCAGACGGTGCTCACGCGCTCCTCTCCTGCCGCTCAGATCAGATGTTCTTGTTTTGAGGGGATTGGGCGGACATGGTCTGGCCTGGGGGTCGGGGACATGCTTAATCCCTGTGTCAGTGACATTCCAGGAAATTGGAACGGCGCCTGGCAGCAGGGCTGGGATCTCTTCTTGGCATTTTGTGCATTGATAGGGTTTGTAGTGACAATGTGTGATGTGTGTGTGTCGGTGAATGTGTGTGTGTGTCACTTGGAGGCTTGTTAAGTTAGGGAACTCACGGTTTGCTTGAAGCAGACATTCTCTACCTTCAATTTAGCATCTGACGCAATATTTATTCATTCGTTCTTTCATAGACTTTAATCTCTTCGTAGCTCATATCACACTCAAACTTACCTTAATCATTAAACTCAATACGTTTATCGCACCCACAATCATACCTTAATCATCCCATTTAAATAAGATACATTGGAGCTATTCCGAGATACACTTCCTCTTTGATTCCTGCTTTTATTGATTCTGCTGTACTTGTTAGACTGAATGTCTCAATGACCATCAAAGCATCCTGATATGTTGTAAACCGTATGAACCTCTAGGATTTGATGAAGCCAGTGTTTCCTTGACAACCCAGAGCTTACTTACAGGCTGTGTGTTCATGTCACAGCGCAATTACAAATGCATGTGCCTCCTACGGTCATGTAAGACAGGTACATGCATATATACACACACGTTTGATCTAGTCTTCATTAGAAAGCATATGAACAACACACACAGGACAAGTCGTGTTGTCTGCCGCAGCGCTTGAAGGTGTCAGACCGGTGCCATCCATCATCCCTCATCTTCATCATCATCTCTCATCCTTTAACCAACCCCCCCCCCCACACACACACACGTCCTCCTCGTCTGTCTGTTCATTGAGCTTAGGAATCACGTGCTGGGGAACATGCTGACATTACATTAGCCCGTAATAGCATGAACATTTGGAGAGAGAGAAAAAGCGATGTGCGGCGAGAGATCGCTGAGAAAACGAGTCTAAATAGGCTTCTGATAGGGATCCTGAAAGTGTTCCCTGAAGGACGCCACAGCAAAGGTCTTGAATACATCTCTGTCTTATTGGAGTTGATACAGGAAATGAAGACTGGGTGGGGGTAATAATCTGAGAGTACTGACATGTGTCATAATGACAGGCACTGTCAACTATTCAGTACTCGCATCAGCACAGAGATGTTGACAGAACAAGATTCCTCAAGAGCTAGATGGTTAAGGCACTCAGGATTATGACTGTTTTAACAGAGGTCTGTGTGTGTGTGTGTTCTTGTGACTCTCTCCATGATGTTTTCATCAATGCTAGACACTGCACAGTGAGACACTGCAGTCTCACAACTGCAGTGTCTCATCATAAAGGACTTTTTGTCTGCAAGGCCACTGATGTCTTGATCTTGTGTAACAGCTTTGTGCTAGACAGAGCTGATAACTGCTTTAGAAGGTTTGCCGATGACAAACTAATGCGGCCCAAGGGCAGGGAGAATGAAGATGATACCATAAACAACTTGGAACTGACTTCAATGTAAGTATGCATCTGTGTGCGTGCGCGCATCTGCAACTGTTTCCTGGGATCCCATTACTGTAATTGTTACCCTGATGCAAGCTAGTCTTCCTGGAGACAACAATCACCTGCGCGCGTGTAAACGCTGCTGTTATTTTTGGTGAACTCATGACAAATGTAAAGAGCTTGTCAGGTGTGGTGCTGTGTGGTGTTTACACAGTGTTCAGAATGCATACCAAGCACACATCTAAAGATCCCTGTTTCCTACTAAGCGTGGTCGAGATGAGCAGTCTGCATGTCTGAGTCACCACATTAGTTATTGGAAAGACAATGAGAGAAAGAACCAGAGAGCGAGAAAGAGAGGCAGAGAGAGAGAGAGAGGCAGAGAGAGAGGGAGAGAGAGCGAGAGCGTGTGAGAGAGAGAGAGAGGCAGAGAGAGAGAGAGGGAGGGAGAGGGGGTGGTGAGAGTGAGATAGAGGAATACAGAGACAATCTGAAGATATGTGGGAGAGAGAAAGGAAGGCGGAGAGGGATAAGAAATGGAAGAAATGCAAAGACAGACAGCGAGGCGTCAAAAAGTTTCTGTCACGCCGACACACACCATCACAGCACATGGAGCACAGTCCGGTGGAAACGGCTTTAGATGACGGGGAGGAAGTAAGAGGGGAGGAAAAGGGAGACAGAATGCTGACAGGAGGTAAAAGGGGATTAAATCCGGGCAGGAGTTGTAGGATATCAAAGAGGGGAGCGTATGGGCTGAGGCACTGCTGAGGCGAGGAGGAGTGGAGGAAGTAGTTTGAAGCTTGATCCACCTTCTGAGCTACTCTGAGATCAGTGATGATGTCATTTGGGTGGGAGGGGGGGTGCGGGTGGAGGTGGAGGTGGGGGTGGGGGGCAGGGATGGAGCAAAAAGTGCTTAATCATCATGAGCATAACCATGTTACATGTTGTTCTTTGCACAGGCTATGGTTACTACAGTGTAGTGTGTGTGTGTGTGTGTGTGTGTGTGTGTGCGCGTGTGTGTGTGTGTGTGTGTGTGTGTGTGTGTGGGAAAAGCTGGTCTGACAGGTCTAGTTACATATGAAGTCAAAATATTGAGAGCTATTTGATATAGTTTAAACAAACTAACACAAAAATAAAGACATACTCACACACCAAGTAGCCCATGCTCCCCTGATTCTAGTCTCATCAGTGGTCCTCATTATAACAACAAATGACATATGATAATTCTATACTACTTCTATGCATCATTCATAAGGGACCGCAGTAGAAAGCCTGTAACACTGTAGACAGAACCTCAAGGACTCTCGCACCATGTTTTACAAACCACCATTTTCACAGCCTTTAAAAAAAAAAGAAAAACGTCTTTCCCCATCAGAGCGCTCATTAGTGCTTGAACCTAACTCCTACATGGCTGATACTACTGAGCATTAGTCAGACCAGCTCTTCCATCTTCCAGGTTGGGTTCCCATGTATTTTATGTGGTTTCACAAGAGTCGTTAGCTGCAAAATTCATACTGTCCAGGATCAGCCACAGAGATGGTACGAAACACATTTAAAAAGAATCATTCGAATTGTAGTTGACTAAAATGTAATTGTGATGAAAATTACAATTACACCCCCCTCTCCCACCATCAAAATGATACCCTTGATACAAAACATTCAATCTAACTTCCACTTTAGCATTCAGAGCTACATATGTGATCTTCCAGATTTTGCGTCTTCCTCCATTTAAAAAACCCCTAACCTCCAGTGTGTCGCGACTTGCTTCAGAGCGTATCTCTACGTCATCAGGCACCCTCAACCCTAACCCTTCCAGTTCTTAGATACACTCACTCATCAGGAGACAGAAACTGGAAAAAAAAATCTCATTACAAAGACGATTTAGCTTGTCTGTGTGGTTCAGTGAGGAAGCAGATTGCATTTCAGTACTTCATTAATAAAAGAGTCTGCATACAATGGCAGAATGATGGCTCTATTGTCTCTCAGCTTGGGAGACTGTGTGGTACTTTGTAGCACCAGCAAAAAAAACATCACCTCATTAAAGTGCTACTGTAAGCTGCACTTTGCAATAAATAAATTCGACGGTGTAGACATTTTTATGGAAATAGTTTCCCTTTGACCTGAATGTGACCGTGTTGCTGTCAGAACTATAAAACCAGAGTGTGGTCAGTTGCTAACCCAGCTAAGTGAATCCAGTCAAACCGGGTCCATATCCACAAGTAACCTTCAAAAAGACCATGGAATACAAGCAATTACCGAGAGTTGAAGAATCAATTTCTCTGACTTGAGCGAGTGATTGAACAAAAGTTGAGAATGGGAGAGGTGGGACGTGAGTGAAAGAGAAGTGGTCTTGACAGATTAACAGGAGTAACCGGCCTAACAGGCCAGGTTACAGTTCGCTCCTCCCCAAAGAATGGCAGAAACCGAAAGGTGGTTTATTCACCGAATGAGAGAAATAGTAAAAACCTGGAAAGGCCAGAGAGAAAAGAGAGAGGCACATTACAGCCTCTGCAAAGACTTCTCTTAGCGTTATGAATAAAATAACATCTCAATAATGTTACTTTTTAATGGCTTAAAGCAACAGCTTTGAACTGTCGTCTTCTGAAGAACCAGATAGACCGGCACCTGGTCAGAAAAACTTGGCCTATGACCCACCCTCTAGTCTTACCAATTGCTTCCTCTAAAGTCAACACTTTTTTGGGGGACTTTTCAACATCTTGATACTTCATCTTCAATCATGCTAAGCCTGGAGTCATTTGGGGTAAAGAACACCTTTGAGAGTACTTAACTTGACAGAAGACAAGTTGATTTTGGAGACCTGGGTGGGTGAAAACACATCTCCTCTCAGGTGTTTGCATCCAAGTCCTCCCAAAGACATATCTAAAGCTCCACACAAAGTCCTCTTCCTTATCCATCTATAAATAATCAAGTTACGCAAACGATCAGTTCAAAAGAATCGAACAATATCATAAACTACCATTTGGGGTTTAAGCCTTTTTTCTTCAGAATTGAACCAATTAACGGTGTAGATCATGCATAATCATGAGTTACCTTTTAATTATTATTTTTTATTACTTTTA
Source organism: Hypomesus transpacificus (assembly GCF_021917145.1). Lineage (NCBI taxonomy): Eukaryota > Metazoa > Chordata > Actinopteri > Osmeriformes > Osmeridae > Hypomesus > Hypomesus transpacificus. Next base: position 723,571 of record NC_061074.1, read on the forward strand.
TCACTTGTATTATTGTTTTTAAAGACTTTATTTAAAGCACATTGAGCTGCAATTATTGTATGAAATGTGCTTTATAAATAAAGTCTTATTATTATTATAATCATTATCACACAAACAAAAGACGATGAATCCCTAACAGATTAATCAACGCGTCAACGTATGCTGATATCCTCCCACAGAACTGCGTCAAGAAGGAGTTGCTAACCCCTGCTAGCCACTAACTGCTAATGAGAAGCTGTTTGTCATTAGCCTTTCTTAGCGTCGGCTCTGTTTTCCAATCACACAAACAGCGAGAGGCTAATTAATCACAACATATTAGCTAGACTTTGTTTACTCATATTCATTCAGCTCTTTGTTGTGACACTGAATTAATAGGGACCTTTGCTAAAACTATAACATTCAGAATTACATGGCTGCTTATGGACATGTTTTTTTTCTTGCCAAGAATTACGCAATTTTGAAAAATAATATGAATACTGTAAACCTTGAACCATAAATTAGATGGTAAGTTTTACATATGGTGCAAACCACAAAATGAAAAAACAAATAGCACAAAACTAAAGACAAAGGCCGAATCCAATACTCCCCCTTACCCCTTCCCCCTTCCCCTTAGTTTTGCGGGTTCCCGTGAGAGCTAGTGGTGTCCCAATACTCTTTTGAAGCTAGGGGAAGGGTAAGACTACTGTCCAGCATGTAAATAAGTGAAATCAGTGAATCTGATCAATGATCTAAAAATAATCAGATCACGCTGGCATAGTGACAAACCTTGACACACACACACAAACACATCCATAGTGTGCAGTGAATCACATAGTCCAGATTATTACAGTATTTTACAATTGCTATGACAATACTTTTTACTTTTACTTTTTCAATACTATTTTTTCAATACTTTTAACAAGTTTCCCAAACTCTTGACACAGTTAGCACAACATCCGTCTGTGTTGGCTATACAATTAACACATTTCTCGTTGCTTTGACACAAAATGCATAGTGTAAACACACATTTTTAAAGCTTGAACATCTTTTACACACAAGCTCAACCAAGACCAAAACAATCGATTTTTACTGCCCAATTTACCAATGCTTTCACACTGTATGTCAGAACAAATAACATCATGTTCAAAACTTAACTTATTGGCCAAAGTCAACAGCTGTTCATATTATAAATTGAAACACAAATGTATCCTCTGTATTTTATTACATTGCTACTGAGAAACAGCTAAGTTATGCAAACAAATCACAGCTGATTCCCAACTAGAAAATACTCAGGTGTTGAGGTTCTTTCAATCGCATGACCATATGGTATATAAAGAGGACCTTTTTGGGATGATCTTGTGTGGGAAAAGAACACTATAGAGCAACACAAAGACAGTAAGAATAATGTCTGCACGAGGGAAAGGAAAACAAGTACCAGGACAAGTGAGAGGAGTGGGACAAGGGCAAGGGAGAGGAGTTAGAATGTGTGGTGGCACTCAAAGAAGCCCAAAGCTAGGGTAACTGATGAAATACTGTAAATGGCAGCTATATTGCATATTTCTGTTATCTTGCAGTAATGTCCTGTGGGAAATAAAGCCTTTACTGCAACATCTTTGTCTTGTTTTTCCATAAACCGTACATTCTATAAAGCTACTCTGAGATGGGTCATTCATTTTTGTACTGAATTTCTGCAGCAAAAGACACAAAATGCATGCATTTACTAAACCCAACAAAACAAAAATGTAAAAAGGCTTCAAAAGAAACTACATTGCAAAATACAATCTATGATCCATATACTGTGAAACCTGACACAGGTGTTTTTATTGTGATATGAATGATTACTGTAAATGTTCTTGTTGAAAGAGAACGTGTATTAGTGTTTTGGTAGACATAGTGTATTGTTCAGTGTATTTTTGTGTTATGAAAATGAGTGTTTGAGTTTAGTTACTGTAACAATGTTTGATTGTGAGTATGAAATTAAGGGTTTTGCCAATTGTGTGTGGTAGGTGTGTTGGGCCGTTAAGAGTTTAGGAAACTTGTTTTGAAAGTATTGAAAAAATTGTCATAGCGATTGTTAAAAACTCTAATGCACTGCATGCAGCAAGCCTGCTTGTGTGTGTGTGCAGGTCTTGTCTTGATGTGTTTGTGTGCACAGGTCAACTGCATATTACACGTGATATATTGCATGTTATTATAAAATGGGAAAAGAAACATTGTGTGCCTGTGTGTGCCTGTGTGTGTAAGTGTGTATAGGTGTGGCTAGCACAGAACCTCATTAGCAACCAATAAGAGCCGAACCTGTGTCAAGTTATGTAATCCTATGCACCACTTACCGACTGACCCTAATTCTGGACCACTTTAAAAAGAGAACTGTATAAACTAGCTCTCTCCAAAAACACCTGGCGGGCAGAGTAAAATAATAAGCACTTCAGCTGTTTTAAAGTGATTGACTTATCCACTGGTACTATTTTAAAGTTCACATTGCCACTTGAAACGTCTATTTGAATTTCATAGCTGTGTTGGGCTGATCTGTAAATTATATAGTAGGTCTTGCAACACAGTGAATGTGTCACAACATTTGATTATTTTTAACCATGTTTTTTGGGGGTGGACATTCATTGGTCATTTGTCTTTGAGAGTGTCCACCATCGACACACCAGTGACAGCTCAGTCGTTCTGACAAGCTGTCACCATCTTTTTAGTCGGTGAGTTACAGCTTTCAGTTGAAGCAAAGCACATCAGCTCTGGTGAGTGAGGTGTCTGGAAGTTGACAGTCAGGTGCAGTGACAGAATCATTGTTGACTGGATCCAGTTCAGTGGTCAAGCCACACACAGGCAAACACTTAGAACATAAAGACACACACACACACAGATTTCTAACGCTTCAAATATATGCAAAACCTGCAATGGTGTTAGCTACTCAGCAAATTGCTACGTCTCTCCTGATCAATGATTTTCTAGTCAGTTGGATTTACAGTAAGATAGCCTCAAACACTAAGTACCCAATCAACAACTGTTCCCAGTGAAGCAAAAGCATGTGAATCATCATAATGATGCATTCATTGCATGCATGCATTCACTGGTGCATTCTCTGTGTGTGGGAGGCTTAGTAATGAGAGCAAATAATAGGTTAGAAATATGTGTATACTGTAAGTGTGTGTGTGTGTATGCGCATGTGTGTGTGATTGTGAACGTGCGTGTAAAAGCGTGACGTGTTGATGGAGAGCAGGCCTGTTCAACCCTGGTCCTCAGAGTCTGTTATAGTCCTGCATGTTGTAGATGTTTCCCTGCTCCAGCACACCTGATTCTAATGAATGGTCATTACCAGGCTTCCACAGAGCTTCATAACAACCCATTCATTTGACCAGGACTGAACACCCCTGATGTTAAGTTTGGGCCGTGTGTGTTATGGCAGCGTGCAACTCTCCGGCAGTATGTCCATCGGTAGGCCAGCACCTCGGTACAGAGCGTGTGTACGTCAGCACGTGTGTGTGTGTGTGTGTGTGTGACGGATGTCCGTCAGACCTACCTTGGGAGAGCCGCAGAGCCTCTGCCGGTGTGATTAATGAGGCGTGAACCGTCACCGTGCAAGGCCTTCTCACTCAGCTCACAGGACGGGGAGGGGGAGGAGGGGGGGGGGGGGTCTCACTTAAGCTAATTACTGACTAACTGTCACTGTCACACCCCAGCTGTGCCTTCCAGAGTCGTCCCCAACCAAACACAGAGACAGAGACAGAGGATGGGAGAGAGGGAGAGAGAGACAGAGAGACAGAGAGAGAGAGAGAGAGAGAGAGAGAGAGAGAGAGAGAGAGAGAGAGAGAGAGAGAGAGAGAGAGAGAGAGAGAGAGAGAGAGAGGAAGTGAGAAAGAAGAAGAAAAAAATGATAAAAGAGAGACAGAAAGAGGAGCGGCTGGTAGAGGGAGGGCAATTACTGAGTTAAAGAAGTCCGAGGTAGAAATGGGGGGGGGGGAGAGATGTGTGGGTGTTGTCATGTGTGTAGAAACATGTATGTTTTAGTAACAAGGTCAGCTATTCTTCATCACCTCTATAGGTCCCCTACCAATGACACCTGACTCAAAAAGATACCGCATTCAACCCCTGAGTCAGTGTGTGTGTGTGTGTGTGTGTGATTGGCTGTCAGTCTCTCCAGAGCCCGAGGACAAACACCAGTCAGCCTGCATTCTTTCAGCCACCTCATCAGCACTCCACCTCCCCCTCTCTCCCCTTCCTCTTTCCCCGCTCCCTCTCTCTTCACTGTAGGGTGGCCATTACAGTCTCTACCCTCAGGCCACGCCACAGACTCCACACACACACACACACACACACATGCAGCCATCTAACTGGTGGGACTACATCAGAGCCAGGCCAGGCCAGACAGGGTGGGCTCCAACCCCAGACCCTGCTGGGAACCTGGCGGGAGGCACCAGAGCTGAGCTGTCAGGTCTGGAGGGGCTTGCCAACAGCCTCCAGCAAGCACCTTCCCACAGGGTCTGGCAACCCACAGGATCTGGCAACCCACTGGGGTAGCTGGGATGGTCAACTGGCTGGATTCAGTTTGACTTTAAGACGCTGAATGAAATGGAAGTGGGTTTTAACCAGTAGAAATGATAAGTACAGAGAAATCCTAAAGAATAAGACAAATCTAGGAGTTATTTGTTCTGTAAATGACCCTTCCAAATTGCTTCTATAGTTTCCTTTTTCCTATGTGTTGCCAGATGCTAAGGTCACCCATTACAATTAACTTTGATATTCCATCCCAATTCCGCCTAGTTGGTTCGTTCCTCTCCCCACCGCCTAACTGAGGACTGGACCATACCTGCGTAGGGGACGGGGGCGTCCTTGTCCAGGGCCACCAGGGGGGGGTCCAGCAGCACAACGTCAGTGTTCTCTGTGATCACACCGTGGTAGGACGTCTCGATCCACGGCTTGTGTTTGTTCACTGGAGGAGAGAGGGAGAGAGGGGAGGAGAGAGGGAGAGAGGGGAGGAGAGAGGGAGAGAGGGGAGGAGAGAGGGAGACATCAGTCTGGCATTTTGTCTTAAACATTTTTTTATTATCTTCATATGATGACAGTTCAAATCAAATGTTTGACATGAAATGAAAACTTTGATTGGTTCACTCTCTCCTCAGTACCTCTATTCAACTGCCTTCATCGTGCTTTAACTTGCACGGCCTAACAAATCCTCACTCTGTGGTCAAGACTTCCAGCCATAGCTGCAGACACAGTACAGCTACAGCAAACACACACACACATACACACCTCCCTTCTCTTGGCAAAGCTCCCCCATTTACCTTTTTCACAGGGAGACCTGCTCATTTGGCTAATCTATTCTCTCCCTCCCCTTCCCTCCCCACCCTCTCTTTCTCTTTGTCCTTTCCCTCCCAAACGCTCCCTGCGGTTCTCAGAGCACTCAGCCAGGCTTGATCAATGACCACCGCCGAGTTGCCAGCAGAGCACCTCTCCCTGAGCCCAGCCAAAACAAAGTTCAGGAGCGGCGGGAACGATTAGCGGGGCATAATTGAGAGGAGCCCCTCGGGCCTGCGCGCTGAGGTACGACAGCGCGCTCGCCGCGCTAGCATCTCTCAATCAAAGGCAAAACAGCCATTTTCTGCTCAACTCCTTTTCATTGAATCAGTCCTCGCGCTGACTCGGCGATGGCGAAAAAAATGCCCAGATGACTTGCAGCGCTTGGCGGGAGAGTGCTGAGGACGACAAAGCAGAGGGCAGGTTGTGCGGTTCGCAAAGCGTAAAGGCTGCAAAATCAAGCGTTTCCTTTTTGTTTATGTCTGTTTTAATGGTCACAATTATGCTTCCTTTTCACAAAAAGGAACTGTGTGTACATAAAAACTATTTTGTAGCCTGTAAGCCTAGTCCCTCTTGATTAAAAAGCAGTTACTTTGGCAGACTTCTTTTGATTCCAATTAAATTACTGAAAAACACAGAATAAAAGTATTGTTCAATGCAAAGCATTGGTGTCTGTAAGAATCATGCTCACTACTGTTTCAAAACACCCTATTACACGGCAAGTAAACTGTAATTGCAGAGGCTTTTTACAACCTTTATGAAGCACAACAGTATACTATACCAAGGCTTGACAAATTCAGATGAAAATGTTGGATCACAGCTGCTCACCAAAGCCTTTTGTTGTAATAACCGATGCCACCTCTGAAACCTTCAAGGGGCCAAAGAGAAGCCTGAACAGCAGTCCATCCTCAAAAAATAAATATATATATATATTTATATATTATAACAAAAGCAAGAAGCAAAACTACAACTAACCATTTGTGGCTACTCCTATGTGAGTATCATTTCATGAATTATCACAATTTCATTTGTAGTTTGAAAGGTTGCGGTTTCTAGGTGGTTAGAGCTTGAGGTTTGGGGTTTTGTTTGCACCTCAATGTTCAGTGGTCTGAACCCACTGTAGCTACGGCAACCTGTTGACCTCCGTATCCTAACCAGAAAAGCTTCCATGGTTTAGCATAGCATAGCATGTCAGGCACAGGTTGAGGTACTTGTGTACAGATTCACTCTCCTGTCTTTGAGGTACACTGTGAGTGTGACCCACTTAGTTCACTGTTGTGGACATTTAATAATTGCAATTTTCCTGAATGGTTTTGGGAAACTCTAAAGTGATTAGTCGTGGAGCAGGTTTAATCTACTATATTATAAATTGGTTTTGGAAAGAATCGAGACCAGATCGAGTTTCCAACTCATTTTGCCATTTAGAAAACTTCTGTATCCTGCACAGCCCAGAAGGATTGTGGGATAGCCTTCAGTTCATTTTCTCAGTTCATTACCTAGTTCCATTTTCAATTAACTCAACAGACACACAACACCTCTTAATACACTGACAATCCCCATTCTCATTTTCGAAGCAGACATCCTCTCAACATTGACCTGCTCAATACCAGTACAACAGGAGACGGAGGGAATCTTCTCATCAGTCATCACCATCCAGCCCCAACTCCGCCGCTGGCCTGGGCTAATGACATCACCAGCTCTCACCGATCTCCAAGGGTAGGCTATAATGGTTTCTCCCCAGGACTGATGAGGTCATTAGTGCATCGACACCCCCATCCTGTAATCGCAGCGCACACAGTCTACAACATCCGCTCCCTCCCCAACCCCCCCAACCCCACGCCACCGCGACTATGTCATCACGCCCCCGTCCTCTGATTGAGAGGTTTACCCTGATAAGGAGTACCGTGTTGACCCGCTCCTAATGGAATGCGACCTAGACTGTTTGTTGACAGCCGAAGACTTCCCTGAGGCATGAGCCTGACGAGACCAGAAGACAGATGGATATCCTGCTGTCTTCTGGCAGAATAATGCAGGCTACCTGGAAACAGGGGGAAAAGAGGGAATGAACGCACCTCCCTCCCTCCCCCCACTCCCCAGGGGAGCCATTTCAGCCGCTTAGCTCGATCGAATCCACGCCCGCTAACGCGCTAATGCCCCAGCACTAAGTGATTAACCACGCACTACAACATGGCGGCTTGAATCAAAACTAAACACAGTTAATCTATTGATCAATAGTATAGAAAGAGAGACACCCTCTCAACCACGGCTGCAAAACAATACTTCGCAAAGGCGGGGAAAATGACTAGGCTACATGGTGCCAGGTGGTGTGTGCGTCTCCGCTAGTTCTTTATTCCGTGAAACAGAAGACAATGAGGGGAAAAAAGAAGGATTTGTAATTTTCAACAAATTGGACCTCGCGATGCTTGGTCTTTTTCTTCAAGCCTTCTGGCTCTTTGTCCAGAGGGTTAGGCCTAGACAATGTGACAAACAATGAACCCTGACAGGAGAGAGCCCGGCACACGCAAACTGTCTTCGGACCTCAATTTTGCAAACAAACATCTTCATGGGGTACTTAAAAGGTACGCTTAAATGGCAGGCGATAACCCCTTGTTTCCAAATGGGAAAAGGTGAACGCTTGCCACAGCAAAGCTCGAGTCTACAGACCTTGGAAAAAACACATGATTAGCCTAGAAAGAAAAGCTGTTACATCTAGAGCACATTGCTCAAATCTATTGCACGACTGCGTTGCCTTTTTCTTTCTTCCATCTCGTTTGATTTAAGCAGGCTTATTATGTTTGCCTTTTTAGAGCTGAGCAAGGATTCAAATACCGTGACCTTTCTGGAATGGCACTCCAGTTGATAGAAACAGTGAGAATCTGTGTTGGAAGGTTCCAGACAGGGCTTTCCACTGAGACACAGGATGAGATGACGCTGCTCAAAAGAGAGCAAGAAAAGAAGAAAAGAGCATAGCACAGTTTGACGCAAACATTGCAAACGCTTTCCAAGGTGGAGCCAAACTAAAACCTCATATTACTTTTACGTAGCTACTTATAAAAGTTATTTCATCAATATTCCAAGGAGATAAATAAAAATACAGATGCAAATACAGTAAAAATAACTTTATGGTTTTATTAGCAAAACACCCATGACGAGACAGATCAGTGAAATAGTGGTATTGCTCTACAGGATATTCAACAGTAACAATGGACCTTTCCAATGCCCCAGCAATCACTGTGCTATGACACGCAAGTTTATTGAAACGAAAATTAATTCACACATAGCCATAAATTCATAGCACATTCTAATGATAATAGCTTTCTCATGTAATTTCACCTTATCATTAACGAGGGCAGTTTAAGGGCAGTGAATCATTTTCTTTATTAAAATCCATTACATTCTTCCAGTGAAAAGGCGACAGATTTCCCAGGCCCCCAGGGTAATGTGATCATGGCGCTGTGACAGTTGAGAGGTGAGCCACAGCACACGAACACCTGACCTTTACAGTCGGCTGTTTGTCGCCATGACAATCTTCCTCCGCCATTTCACTGCCAATTAAGCCCGGAGTCGCGGATTTGACTCGACATATCACTCCCACCATTGCCATGACGCTCGTCATGGCTGATTAATCTCTGACTGGGGCGACTGCGTTACCAGTGCATGGCAACGGCTTACCGGTTGGGGGGAAAGGGAGGGGGTAGGGCCAAAGAGAAACAGTTATAATTAAAAACAAATCTGTACGAAATTAAACTGTGATAGATAAGGTCAACACGAGAGGCCATGATGAATCCTTCAGCATAATGAAAAGTAAACGCGGAAGGAGACAATTAGCCATTACAGCCACCAACAGCCAATTACAGTTTAGCGCTTGGAAACCCCCAGGAATAACCATTAACGGCTTTAGAGTGAGTTCCTAAAATACCGTGCCTTTCTTCTCACCAGAACGACCAACACATGAAAACAACATTGTATAACACACCTTGTTATCTCTCTGTCCATCTCTCTCCCATACCTCCCCTTGCCTCCTTCCTCTCTTTCACCTCTCTCCCTCCCTCTCCACCAAGCCCGTTGTATCTTTGCAATTTTCTCAGTGTCCTTTGAACCTTGGAGATCTTTTGCCAACTTTAATCTCTCCTGTGTTCTTGCATCTCAGCCTCCAGCAGCAACATGACATCAAACATGGCGCTGACATCGTCCCCGCTCGCCTCCAAACTCTCTTCAAACCCTCTCTCCCTCCTTGTCGTCACTTCAAAAAAACTAAATAAAAATAAAATAAAAGAGGCGGTAGGCAAGGCTAAATGGAGATAAAAACGATACCCGCAACCCCCCTCCCTCCCCCTCTTCAAGAAGAACTTTGACAGAGGTGTTTTTGCAGTTCAGAGAAAACTAAAAAGTAGAGGAAAGCAAACTCATTACTCAAACAGCACGCGTAAGCCAAGGTGACTGTGCGTCTCTCGCAGCACGGACGTCAAATGGAGGCCGGTGCCCACCTGTCCCTCTCATAGCCCCGTCTGCCCTCGGCTTCCGGAAGGTACACTCGGAGGGCATCCTGGAGCGGTGAGCGACTGACGAGCAGGCTACGTGACTGGCCCTTCTCAACAAGAACACTCGCGATTGGTGGAAGTGTCTTCTCCTGGGCTTTCATTCACTCGCTGGATCGCATAATTTTTTTTCCAGAGTTTTCGACTTGTTTAATGGATGCATATGAAAAAAAAAAGAAGGTAAATGATAAATGACTGAGTGTGTGTGCCTGTTTAGAACTTTGTAGCCTAAGGCCGGGCAGGCTTCTGCCTACATGATGAAATAGTGAGATCTCAGTATATGGATCTTGGGTCTTTTTTTAAGAGAACAGCAAAGAAAATGTGAAGACCGCAATTCAAACATCTGGTGTTTTCTGAATGTGAACCACAGGTCAGGTAGGTCTTGGTGGTCTAGGTGAATGTGTCTGTTGTTTGTAGCCTTAGGCAGGTTATGTGTACGTGTGTGTGCGTGTGCATGTATATATGTTTCTACAGTGCCAGCGTTACAGTAACGGCTGCCGTCAGTGATTCACTTAGGGGCTAAGGAGGCAGCTCAGAACCCCAGCTGTGCTAGGCTGGTCAGCTTTGCAAGACTGCTCAATATTTCATGCTAAACAAATCAAGAGGTTACTTAGAGGCTAGCAACAGGCACCTAGCTGGCCCGGCTTACTTTCATCCACCAACGACCACAGCACACGTACACGCTCACACAAACACGCCCTGAAAGGTCAAGAAACCACACACACATAAGCACGCGCAGTTTTCTGCTTCATGAAAACCCATCAGTCCGCCCACTCAATGTTGTTTCTCTCTCTTTAAACAACTTATTCTTTTTCTTTTATCTCCTCTTTGATATGGCCTGCTTTGTCGAAATGATCTATAAAATGGTAAAGGTCACGTTTTTTTTTTCATTTAATTATTTCAAGCCGGGTTGAAATACAAAAGATGGATGCCACCAAGATGGCAAAAGGGGAAGGCAAAACAGCCCAGAGAGATAGAGAGGAGAGAAAGAGGAGAGATGTAGAGATAGTGACAGGAAGAGAGAGAGAGAGAGAGAGAGAGAGAGAGAGAGAGAGAGAGAGAGAGAGAGAGAGAGAGAGAGCCATTAACCTGAAGAGATGGGTAAAGCCTGACTGCACAGAGAGCCTCTCCACCACTTTTAGCCCCTGGGGGGAACAGAGAGAAGGGGGGATGTAAAGAGAAAGAGAGATGTATCCATTAAGTTGGGGCCACAAAGCCAGCCACACAGACACTACTCTCTCTCTCATTTTCTCTCTCTCTGTCTCTTTGTCTCTTTGTCTCTCTCTCTCTTTCTCTCTCTCTTTCTTTTTCTCTCTCTCTTTTTCTCTCTCTCTTTTTCTCTCTCTGTTTCTCTCTCTTTTTCTGTCTCCCTCTCTCTCTCTTCCTCTCTCTCTCTCTCTCTCTCTCTCTCTCTCTCTCTCTCTCTCTCTCTCTCTCTCTCTCTCTCTCTCTCTCTCTCTCTCTCTCTCTCTCTCTCTCTCTCTGATGGGCCCAGCCGAAGCTAAAAGCATCCACTGCCATCAGCAAAAGTGGATCTTTTCCCTGAAAGCACACCAACAGCCCTATTTTTTTAATCAAAATAAGATTTTCAGCTGGAACAGAATACTGACATTATTATGTATTATTAACCTATACGTTTGTTATGATGTTGCATTCACAGGATAATCAAATTGCTTATGTTTTGGCTCTCAATAACACATGCTAGCATGCCCCATGCCCATCATTGTTTCACAAAAAGGATAGACAGACATAGGAAAACCGTGAGAGAGAGAGAGAGAGAGAGAGAGAGAGACGAGCGAGAGACATAGAAAGAGACAGAGAGAGAGAGAGTGATAAAGAGGGAGAGAAATAAAACTTCTGGTGTTTTTGATCCTAGAAGAATATTAATGCTAGTTGGGGGTTGCCTGCGGTCGGCGGTGAAACGGGATGAAACATATAAAATAACACAGTGGGTAAATATACTGCTTCAAAGTGTAATCCTGTTACAGTGAACTCGGCTTTTGAAGTGAAGGCCACCGTCTTTGTGGAGAGGTGTGTCGTGCACAGTAATCTGGTTAACAGTGTGGAGTGTGTGCCTGTGTGTGTGTGTGTGTGTGTGTGTGTGTGTGTGTGTGCCTGTGTGTGTGTGTTGGCAACAATAAGAACCACACACACTCAATAAGAAAGTCAGACCACAGGAAGCATTTGTCCTTCTTCTTATATCTTCCGTCCTCTGGTTTTCCGTTGTTGCTTCCACATCTTCTCCTTCTCTCTCTTTCGGTTCCTCTAAGGTCTACCCCGAGAAGCAATCTGTTTGTCGAGAATTTATTTCCACACCTGTCAAGCACAGTGTAGCCCACAGTTGACAACCGGTGTGATTAAATATGGAGAGGCACGGTGACACAATCTCACACCAAACCTGTTAGCCTCGCTGTGACAGGCGGTATTTCGGGACGCACGCAGACCCGAGCACCAAATGCGCACACCGGCGCACACGCTCACACCCCGACGCACACACGTGCGCTTCAAAGTTCACAATCACTTAGTGTGTCTGTATGGAGTGAAGGGTGTGAAGTTGCCTCCATTCCAGATGGCCTCTCCGATTCTTAGATCGTTCTAGAAAATCGAAGTGGAGCGAAACACACGTGGTGGCACAGGAGAGAGGGAGAGGGTAGAGGGGGAGAGGGGGAGAGGGGGGAGAGGGTAGAGGGGGAGAGGGGGAGAGGGGTAGAGGGGGAGAGGGGGAGGAGGGCAGGCGTGGCCCCCTCTAGATCCACTAGGCTGGGTGTGCTCTGTGTGCATATGACAGTGCTGTTCTGATACTGTAAGACACAGTAACTACCGACCAGGCATAACACGTAAATACAACTCTGCATCAAACACATGCCATCCGACACTACACACCCTGTTTACATCCAGTCAGATGAGGATTATTTGGTGGGACATTTTTCGAGGGACTCGGACTGCTCAGAGACTGTGGAGGAGAGGACTCCCATGTGCATCACTCGGATGTTGTACAACACGTCAATAAACTTGAAACCCAAACACATAGCACGGCATGGCTTGGTCCAGGGTCGAGCAAGTCTCGGCACAGCCTGAGGGTCGGTGAATCAACCATGTGTCACTGTTGAAAGGGTTCTGTATGTCAACAGAAAAACTGTTATTTTGTCGTACAATTCATGTTAATCAGATCCCCTGATATATCTGATATCTGAGAGAGAGATACAGAAAGAGAGAGAGAGGGAGAGAGAGAGAGGGGGGGGGGGGAGACAGAGAGAGAGAGAGAGAGAGAGAGAGAGGGGGGGGGGGGGAAGACAGAGAGAGAAATAGACACAAACTGGAACAGTGGGAGAGTGAGTGCTTCTCTTTGACTGATGTGGCTGAATAGCGTCTTAGTGTTTGTGCTCGTCAGTGAAACCACCTGCTGAAGGAGAGAGCCGGCCCGCCCTCATCCAGCTGAATGTTGTCTGCCAACAGAGGTGGGACAAGGGGGGTTACTTCCAGAGTCCTCACTCTCAGTTTCTGCTTTCATCTCTTCAGACGAAAACTGTCAGACTCGCGTGTGGAGCTGCTGCGGTGCTCCTTTGTTGAGGTGTTTAGTTTTCAAATTGCCGTGTGATTGTGAGTGTTATTTGATGGCATTTGATGCATATGGGATGTAAGTCACATACCTTTGAATATCAACATGGATGAAAGGGAGGAAAGTCAACCCTTTTCAGTGTTCTCTTTGTAATAAAACACCGGCGCAACAGATCTTCTCCTGTCAAGGCATCAAACGTCACTAAAACAGTAAACTCC
>NC_061074.1:737668-813601 GCF_021917145.1 Hypomesus transpacificus
GCAGATGAATGTTCAGCGACAAAGTGGAGCCAGTTCGTTTCTTGTGAAAGTTGTTCTGTAGAGCAGGCTACAAAACGTATGCAGTCGCTTCTGAGTATTCTTGCTGTTTTCAACAAACGCTAGTTGCAGTGTCCTGGCCTTGGGCAAAATGTTAGGTGGCAAAACCGTCTATATATCTATTTTATTTATCCTTTGTATTTATGTGTTGCACAGTCAACACTGCACGTCCTTTGGGCCGAGCCATACACCTGGCCTTGCACGTGCCCAGTCCTCAGGAAGGGCCAAACCGAAAAGAGGGCGCCCAAGCTTCAATTGAGGTAAAACTATTTTAAAGGATTCTGGGTATTTTGTTGTCTGTAAAAAAAATATACTCTTAAAGATGTATCGAAAGAAGAGGGCACTTTGTCAATGGCAGGGCAGAGGGGTCCATCCACACTGACTTTAATAGAAATGACAGGACAAAAGAGAGAGCTACGGGAGACAAGAAGGAGCAAAGGCAAAAAGGAAACATGACAAAGATTTCTCACAACAAACACTGTTTGTTATGAAGTAGTATTTTATTTACAAAGCAGTAGGCTTATCTTCTATAACAGTATTGAATATTTGAGTAGGATTAGCATGATCAGATTTTGCACACTAGAGTTCACTACTGAGGCTAGCCAAGAATCGATTGTAACTATGCTCATGCTCGGCTCACGTTCTGATTGGACACCTTCAAAACAGCCTGATACACGCACATAGGCACATACACATTCAGCCACGATGGACTCTCAGTCTTTCTTTGTGTCTTTTAGTGTGTTTGAATTCCTATAAGTCAGGTAATAGGGAACATGAACCAACTATCTACCCAGCAGAAATAGCACTAGGTGATGTCGGCCATGGCCATCCATGCACTTCCAAACAGTAAACACACACACACACACATCCATCACACGTTTGTGCTCCTTAAACATGCGCCAGCCCAGTCATTCTGCTTGTGCACACTTTCCTCAATTCCCCCCCCCCGTCCAATACTGTCAATAAGAGCAGATTAGTTTAGAGGCACTACTGGTGAATACTCTATGATGATCAGGATGCAATCAGCAAGGGACATCGGATTGCTCTGCTTTCAACACTCTCAGACCTCTGGAAGTGTGCGGTTTACAAGCTTCGTCAGTGGCACTCCAGCTCAAAAAGTAGCATGTGTAGAAGTGCCAATCTAGGCTACATGGCTCTCTGTGTACAGGAAGGAATCAAGCTTATATTTGATTATCAGCTGCCCTTTGCAGCACAGGGTATCACATGTCTTTCCACTCTTTCCCTCCCCTCCTCCCTGTCCATTACTTTTTGGAGAGGGTATTTTATAATGCCTCCCCCGTTCAACATTCACTCTCTTTTTCTTTCTCCACTGGAGAACTCTTCCCCTTTTTCCGTTGCCCGGGCAACTTACTGTGTTTAGCTCTTCCTCTCTCCTTTCCTCTCACTCCTTTTCGCTCTCTCTCTTCCTCTCCACTTCCTCTATCTCTTCCTTCCTCTTTCTCCTCGGTGTCTCTAGCCCTCTCTTCCGGCATCCATCTCATATCTCTATCTCTTTCTCTCCTCCCACCTGCCCTGGCCTTTTCTATGTGTCTATCCCATCCTGACTCTACTCCTTCGGGGGTTAGAGTGATGAATTCTGCTCCCACAGTGTCATGGCTGCCATAGGGATCTCTGAAATACAGCAGGAAGCTGTAATAAACCAAAACCTCCAATGAGGAATTGAGGAAGAGATGGATTGAAAGAGAAGGGGTTTGAGAAGGGCGGGCGGGGGTGGGAGGACCTTACCTCAATCGGGGTGTCATCAGACCTCCATAACTCTCTCTCCATCATCCCCCTCTTTCGCTCTCCTCCACTGTTGATTTCTCCATCGCAGAAAGAGAGAACAACTCTAACACAGACAGACCCAGAAGGTGAAAGTTCTTTACCGCCCCTTGTCTAAACACACACAACGTCAATACGGTACACACACATATAATATGATATTCTGTAAGTTATTTAGAGTCACATCATGTCTACAGTATGTGTGGGGTGGGTGGACAGTGCCAATCTAATGGTCTGACCAGGGCTGAAGGCAATGTCAGACTGATTTATGTGAGGAGGCGGTGTGTGGGTTTGTGTGTAATATGGGTAGATGGGGGGCAGAGGATGTTTTTGGAATAGATGGTTTGTGTGTATTTATGAATGCCACTGTGTGTGTGTGTAGGGGGGGCCTTGAGACTGTGTGTGTGTGTGTGCATGCGTGTGTGTGTGTGAGAGAGAGCGAGAGAGAGTCATTCATCACCCCACAGTGCTGTAGACTGTAGTTATTATTGTGGAGGGGAAGGGTTGTGCTGATAGTGTTCATTGATCTAGCGGTCTTCTTCCTGGGTCAGGGGGCAAAAATGAGCCTTTTCCACTTTCCTTGGGCATAAGTCCAGCTTCTAGACCATTTATCTTCAGTGTGTGTGGTGTGTGTGAGTGTGTGTGTGTGTGTGCGTGCTTGCATGTACTAGTGTGTTTTTTCACCAAGATTTCAAATGGCACTAAATAATTCACCATTGCTGCACTCTGCTCTTGATATATTGAGATGAAATATTGAAATGTTGAAATTGCAACAGAGAGGCGCAGCCTTGTGATGCAAACAGATGCCGAAGAAACGGGGATGAAGGGTTGGGTGTCAGATACCCCTCTGAACAGCTGCTTTCTCAACGGATACTCAGAAAAACACCTCTATCTGTAGCTATTTACTGTAGATTTCTACAGTAAATAAAAACATTATAAACGCAAAAGGCTCCAAGGTTTCCATAGCAATTGCGAGAAAAACGTTTCACTTTGTCAGTGTCTTTTATTCTTAGTAGACAGGTGTTGTTGTGATGTGGTTATAGTGTAAACCTGGAATCACACTTAGAACCCAGGGAATATTTTTGGTTTTCCACAAATGCAACCGGACATTAGAATGTTGTTTTAGTTCCATATTCTTTCAAGCACACAATCTCCACACACCAGCTAAATCTCAAATATTCATTCATATTTGAGCATTTTTGGGTTTTGAAGACACAAAGCTTGATCTGTTTGATTATTAGCTGTATGAAAAGCATCAAATTAGATATTGATGGGCCTTCCTACATTCAAGACACCGCAAAGCACCGTGGGTAATTCCAGAATGGATTGTCAGACTGCCAGAAGTGGTCCTTTAAATCTTCTTCCCTTCCCACCTCTCTTCATCAATCTCTTTGTTCGTCCCTCTTACAATCAATCTTTCTCTTTCTCCTTCCTTCCTTCCCTTCTCTATCCATCTCATTTGTTTTCTTTCACGTTGGCATCGCCAGGCGGCCACCCCTGGCAGAGGAAACTGGCACAAATGGCCGACAGCTTCCCTTTCTGCTTCTCACTTTGTCTTTGACACATATTCATCCGCAGGCAACAACCCTACCACACACTCACAAACACGCCGAAACAGCACGTACGCCCATTTCACATTTCACTCTTTTTTCTCCCTCTCTGCTTTCTTTTTCAACCCATCTCTTTTCAAATTGAGTCTTTCTTTCTCCAGGTCTCAAACCCTCCCATATTACCTCTCTCTTTCTGGCTCCTGCAGCTCTTGTCTGTTAGCAATTCCTTCCTGTCTCTATACTTCATGCTGTCTTTCCGCCCCTCGTCTCCCCTCTTTTCTCACCCACCCTTCACCTCTTCCTCCAGTCTTCCCTCGGATAGCCTATCACTCGGGAGACTCCATTTCTATCCCTCCCTCCCTGTATGTCTCAGGTCATCAACAACTGATTTACTTTCTCACGCTCCCTGATCAATATCCCTCTGATATCAACAACAGCAGCAGCCATGACAACAACAACAACAAATGGCAACAAAATGCAAGGCTTTCTGGAGTCAAACATTTGTCAGGCTACAGCGAGCAGCCTTGTTTTCCCCTCATCCTAGCGTGAGGACTAATTGGGATTGGAAATTGATTTTGGAGGGAGAGAGAGAAAGAGAGCACTTACTAAGGAGTCTGGAAGGGGTAAAGAAGGATCTAGGATTTGGCTACACACGGAAACATGCACAGAAACACACACACAGACATTAATCACAGACACATATAGACAAACATTCTACAGCACGGAAGCAGGAAGTAACACACTGTTTCTACTGCTATTTACCAGACAACATACTGTAAGGAAGACTGCAGTAAATACGGGTACGGCTACTCTTTACTGTCTGAATATACTGATTACAGTGATTATCAGGAAATCCTTCTTCTTCAAAAGAGTGACCCTTGTCACAATATCAACTGATTACACTTGCATCTATTACTATCTACCACACACGTCTATCAGACGCACACAAAGATACACAAATATGTGGCGGTCTCACAAACATAGAGAGCATGCAAGAAATGGTATCTGGCACCAAGTACAGAATCCTCCAGAATGCTTTTTTTGGGTTCTCTAATCCCAAAGCCCCCAACAGTGCAACGACACAATGTGTGACCTTTAGCTCTATCAAGAGGCAAGCGAGGGGCCTTCAGGTGTGGGTGGGGGGTGAGAGGGAAGGAGGGCTGTTCGTTTGCACTGTGATGTGCCCATCCACGCTATCTTAGCATTCCCAGACCCCTAGCCCCCCCCCCCCCTCCGCCCATTGCGGAACTGTGCCAACGTAGAGCCTCTCTGGCACTCGGTCGGAGATAGCACCATGCCGGTCTGGTCCTATCACACTGACCCCTGCCAAAGCTGCTTAGTGTGTGTAAGTGTGTGTGCGTGAGAGAGAGAGAGAGAGAGAGAGAGAGAGAGAGAGAGGGAGAGGGAGAGAGAGAGAGAGAGAGAGAGAGAGAGAGAGAGAGAGAGAGAGAGAGAGAGAGAGAGAGAGAGAGAGAGAGAGAGAATACGGGATGTACACCTACCTGGGTTACTTCAGAGTAATGTGTGACAAATGGCACTTTAGGGATAAGCCATGACCTCTATCAAGCAGCTGGTGGGCTATATTGGGCGGAGGACATTAAACTTGGACAGTGAAAGTGTGTCTGTGTGTGTGTTTGTGTTTACTCCATTCCAGTGATCCGCCACAGAGACCTGCCTCCCATTTCTATCTAGCCGGGTTGAATGGTTCTGTGATCTACACTGTGTCCAGCCCTGTCTCTATTTAGTTAGGGTGAATGGCTCTGTGATCTACACTGTGTCCAGTCCTGTGTCTGTCTAGTTGGGGTGAAAGGTTCTGTGATCTACACTATAGCAAGAGTCCATCTCTGAGATGACACTCTGGGCTCATCTATCACTGCCTGCTGACTCACCAAACCCTTGGAGCTTTCTGTCCCTATTAAATTTCAAGAACTTTCCTTTGTCTTCCTTTCTACTCTGAAGAAAGGACAAGGTCTACTCTGCCTATGTACACACACACACACACACACCTTAAATAACATTACTCTGGCACACTGTCGGCAGACCAAATAAAACAGTTTGACAACCTCTAGAAAGTCATGCACAATACACACACACTCACCGATACAGTAACCTCCCTCCCAGATGTGTTCAGCTGTGCATGTTCAAAAGCATATACAGATGATGGTAATGTCGGTTTACAGTGAGCCTCTAAGGACACTATCTTTCCCCTTGAGAGTGAGCAGCTACTGTATAACCAAATCCATATGTAAAACATGAAGAATCCTACTCTGACATATCTATCTTCCACAATAAATCCATCTATTTTCCTCACACACACGCGGTCACTTTTACACGACAACGCACACGTATAACCAAATCGACAATATGAGCCGCGTGCATAGCTCTTATCTCTCTCTCCACCTTTAAACTTGGACATGTTCACTCACACATCCACACATGCGCTTGCAGGCCCACACTTGCACGCACGCGCTCGCACGCACGCGCTCGCTCGCACGCTCATAGCTTTGTAATTCCAAGCAGGGCAGCCCGTGGATAGAGAACAGGGGGATGAGATAGAGGAGGGGAGATAGGGAGATGCAGTCTGAAGAGGTTGAGACAGGTTGTGTTCAAACATGTACCTTATCACAACCCATTTTAGAGCACACGGTTGCTTTTTCTCCCCGGCAACCAAATAAATCCCCCCCCCAGCCCCGGCCCATGCCCGTACTGAGTTCATGATGAGATGCCTGATAAATGAATGCTCCAGGGTTCTTCACCCCCAGCCGCCCTACCCCCCTTCCCCCAGTTCCTTCACATCCCATAATAAACAGTGTTGGCAGGGGGCCACACTGATCATTACTGCTGAATTTGATGAGATGCCACTCGATCGGTGCGGTATGTGACAGAACAAGAAATATTACACAGAAATGATTTATTAGGCGTCATTAATCATCATCGTCGATATACGTTGCTGAAAGGGTGGCTGTTTTCATTGAGCGTGTTCAACATGCCATCGGTTGGCCATCAGATTACAGTGAATTGTGGTTGCGTGGTTGTGGTTACAAGACAAGTCACATTGAGCTCCTGACTGCTCATGGTCAAGGACAAAGTCTGGACTCTAAATCACACACCACGGACACATGAATTCATCCCAATGCTAGGTCTTTGTTGAATAATGGAGAGTAGAGCATGATTAAGATCCACATTAGTGAGAACATATGTCATTCAGGCTGTTTAAGATGTCATACTACAACTCCCATGAGGCCGTTGGGCAGGGCAATCACTGTCAATCCCATTAGGAAGGGTAGGGAGATCAAAAAGGTGACCTCGTCATGAAGGACACTTTACCTTTGTATCCTTCATGTGGCCCAAAACAACTACTTCGACCTAGAGTCCAACTCTTCCCCTTGCAACGAAGTCATCATTGATTTTACTTGGAAACCAGTTAATAAGACTCTGGCTTTGACCTTTCCAAATTGGCTTGATAAGTGACTTGAACTGCTCTCTCGACGTCCTCCGACCGTTCCGACAGACAGGAACAATGCAGCCGTAGTCTTCTGAACAACTCGGGATGCACAATGTCCTGTGTTGCCCCTCGCCCCAGCAGCCTTCGAGTGTGAAAAGTGCTCTTTAAACAGTTTCTGTGGGCCATTCGATCAGGTCGGAGAGGAATGGAGTTATATTCACTGCTCCAGCGCGCCCCGTACGCCCGCACGCCTCTGCTGAAATGATGTCGAACTCCTGCAGTGCACTCTTAACCTCGCCCGGGTTTGATAGAGTGAAGCCCGTGAACGTGTTGACACGGCGGCGCTCGTGCAGAGAAATCCCAATCACAGGGAATAGGGAAGTGTTCTGTTAGTGGAATGACAACACAGGCCGCTGCCTGCCTCCCCATGGTGTAGAGGGGGCGCGTGCACAGGCACGCTCGTCATCACATCACCGAGGATTATCACAACTGAGGCGGAAATTCAATCCAGGTATCATTGTGCACACACACATATACAGGCGCACACATCCACAGACATGCACTCACACTGTGAATGTTTTCTTACGGAAAAATGATCATGTAACACATACAGTGTTACACATACAGTGATACATATGCTGGAATCACTGTTGTTTGACTCCATGGGCTGAATCAGAGCAAGAAAGATCAAAGTAAAGTGAAATGAAATTGATATTTAATAACATTGCAAATGAAATAAATCAATTAGAAGGCAACCATGAAGGTTTTAAAATGTACCTACTCAATATGAACTCACTATGAACCTCGGGAGAAGAACCTTAGATAACAAAGTCCACATTCCCTTGTACACCCAACGCGTATCTGTAAGAACATCCATTCAGAACAAACCATTAATTCTTGACCCTTACTTTTCAACACATGACTACCAACGCAACAGTAAGTCACACAATGAGGTGTGAGAAACTTCAAGCAAAAGCAATTCCATCCGTTAGCATATGAGAGGTGGAGGCAAGATATCTCCCAGCCTACAAAAACACGCAGAACAGTCTGCGGCTTATATCCCTGACCTGACCAAGCATGAGGAGAGATTTGGGCGACCCCCACCCCCCCAAACCCCCCCCCCCCCCCCGTCAATTTGACATGGCTGATCACTGCTCCTGGCTGCCTTTAGAGGAAGGATAACAGGATCTGAAAATGCAAAGAAAGAATGTAATTGGTAGACACTCGATCTCATGTGTGTATGTGTGCGTGTGTGTGTTGATGTCGCTGCTTCCGGCACACGTGTGTGTCACACAGCATGACCAATACACTCCTCCTGGTTTAAGACATAACAGCATCTGAAGCTAGCTATGCCAGCTAAGCATGGGAGCACCAGGCATGGGGGGAACATGTCACCTCACAGATCCTGTCATCTAAGCCCCACCATGAGCGCCATTTGTAATCTGCATTCAGACCTGGCATCATGTGACCCCTGGGGAAGAATCATGCACAGATAATGATGTTGTGAGAACTCTGACTCCAGAGGTTCCAACCCCATGATATTTCCATATATGACGTATGTTTTCTGACGTGACGAATATGGGTTGAGGTGGTAGCAAGGTGGTTCCAGTACAAATGGCCACATCCTTTCTGTCCTCTCAGATGACATCTCAGAGCTCATCAGCATATGCCAGAAGGATAGGTGAAACACTGTCACAGAGAGCCAAAAGCTGTCAAAACTGACAGTGACGATGCTAATTGGCTGCCAGTAGGCTGTGAAATATGGACAGTTGAGAGTGCTGGGTGTAGCGTTAGCAAGCACAGACATGTTCACAAAGGGAGAAAAAATTGAAAGGATAAATGTAGATATACAAACTTGTATTCATGAAAGACACACTCTCTCTATCCCACACACATTCACACACACACAGATACGCACACACTTTAAAAACAGCGACAGGCCATTTTAATTACCATGGTGAGTGATTACCATGGTGAGTGACGACAAGCTCCACCAATCCCTCATGAGCGCCCCTCACGGCACCAACACACACACACACCAACTGGAGGGCTAAACACAATCAACCACCTCATGAGCCTCCCAAAGGTATCAACATGTCTTCACTTTCAGGTAAATCATCTCACCTTGTTAATGCTAATACCTATTTCTGGCAATGGTAACCAAAATGTGTTTGTCATTTCCCTCAAATATGTAATCATTTGTAAACCAAAGAGTCATAACCTATTGTCTGTTAATGAACCAGTGTGTTTTTCTAGCACGACTCAGCACTCCACTGTATGTTGGTTCATTTTTAGTCACCAGTTGCACCATTTTTGTGCAACATGTTAGTGATAAACATCATGGATATTAATTCATTAGCAGGGGCCGCTAATTTGTTGATTTGTGAGAAGTATTTAGCAATGATCCTTGAACAGATCCATGAATAGATGATCTCTCAATTAGCCTGACAAGATTTCAAAACGTCTCCAAAGGCAAGCGTAGCGTCACAATCGAGCTCAAAATGGCCGACAGGGACCAGGTTGCAAAAAAAGTGCTAGCTCGCAGCAATAACCCGGTTCACAGCTTGAACGTGCATATTCCACAGCTCATCCTGGCAATTAACAAACAGCGGGTGGTCGTTTGACTTTAGGATGTGGTGTATCATGGAAAGGGTAAAAAATCCCAAAGTAGCAAATGGAAAGGAAAGGTTGGGGGGGGGGGGGGGTGATTGGGGAAGTAGAGTTAGGAGAAGAGAGCCTTCTAAGGTAAAAAGCTAGCGCCAAAAGCAGACTTCAAGGCTTTTAGACGTGAAACCTTCCAACTACTTAGCTGAAAGTGCAGCATGTAGAGAGAAAACGATGGAAGTATAGGGGGACATAATATAGAATATTACTTAGAGTGGCCCTCAAGGTTCTGTGGGCAAGTTAGTACGGAGGGGGCCAGAATCACTGGCAAGAAACGGGTCAGGGTCTAAGACGTGAGTGTGTGTGTGTGTGTGTGTGTGTGCTTGTGTGTCCATGCAACCCCCCCGGTAGGTTGGCTGACCTTGAGAACATAAGCATATGCATGCTAGCATGGTCAGACCTGCTCCTCTGTGGCTTCTATTCATGTATTCATTTCTAGCGCACACACACATACACAAACACAACTCTCACACACATACACGCACACACACGCACCGTACCCTGAGCGCCCATACATAAACAGAGCAAGCGTGGACACCTGAAATCCAGGCTGTAGTCTCTCACACTGCTGTGCTGCTCAAGGATTCCACCAGAGGATCAGTCTTCAAGTGGATATCTGTTTGACTTGGCAAGGCGCCAGACAACGGCATAATGTTTCGCGAAGAGGGAGAAACATGACAGGAAAGACAGGGGAAAAACAACAAGCCTCCATTGCTCTCTCATCTGTTTTCATCTGGTATGTTTAGCACACTGGTTTCACATGTCACACACGAGAGAAGCTTCATCCACCTGATAGCCGCCATCTCTTTCAAATTCATTCTCTCTCTCTCAATAACCTCTTCATGTGTGTGTGTGTGTGTGTGTGTGTGTTTGGCCATTGAAAGGGGCCTAAGATGGTGGATTCTCTTTGGTTGGGTGAAGAATACAAAGACTCACACAATGGTTCAAGCCTTGTCCTCTGACTCCTTCAAACGCACACACACGATTCACACATACACACCCACATTAGGGTACTGTGCACACGCACGCACAAACACACACAAACACACACGCAAACAGTACCATAATTCAACAAGTAATTACATTATCTGTCTATGGGAGAACGGGCCTGTTTGGCAGCCCCAATAATTAATTCATGCCTTTCCTTACTTGTTTTTAATATTCATAGAAATGATCCATGGCCTCTCCTTTCTTAATCTTGTTAATGTTGTTTTTTTTCTCGTCCTGTTTTCCAACTCTCCTTCAGTGTGAAGTCAGTATTCAAATTAGAAAGGCTGACTGCTCTGGACTTATATCATGAGAGGCTGAAACGAGCTAGCAGGAGTAGCTCTCGGCTTTCCAGTATCTTCCCTTGCACATGGTTAAGAGACTTATTCTCCAAGGGCCAATATTCATATCGTTAAATAAACCCCCATAATAAAATGATAAACACATACATAAATAAGCTAGCTGGGTAGCAGCGCTCACATTAGATTCAGACCTCGGGGAGTCTGTTACAGCTCACTGGCGACCTCACTTCTCATTTGTACTCTGGTGAAGGAGATGGGGTGTATGGCACTGTACATGTATCGTACATGGGAGTATGTGTGTGTGTGTGTGTGTGTGTGTGTGTGTGTGTGTGTGTGTGTGTAGAACCACAGACCCAAAAATGGACATCAGTGAACATACACATGGTCAGGCAAACCAAACACACAGACGCACACACACACACAAACACACACACACACACACTGAGGAACATTGAAATTGAAACATCCAGAAGTAACAAATCCAGTTAAGAACCTTTTCATTTAAATTGCAATAGATGGAGAGCTTGTAAAACCACTAGCCATGCCCTCATTCATCACAACTGTCACAACATTCACCATTTGTCACAATTACAACTCAAAGTTTTATGATAATTAGATTTTTATGAAAACCCATAAAGAATGTGAGTGAATTTCACAGTAAAGTGTCACACATCCTTAACTTGGAGATGACTTTCCTCTCAGCCCACACTACCTGTCCACTACATCCATACCTACCTTTTCTGTTTGGGGAAAAATCTGCTTGGCTAATTTCTTCATTTTTATCATTTCTTTCTACCTCTCTCTGCCCCACTCTCCCTAAAAACTCACTTGAAAGGGTACGCAGAACAAAGGAGATAGTGCACCTTATTTCTTTTCATTTCCCTCTTGTGTTTGGTTGAACTCTCTTTCACAATTTAATTTGAACGGGAAATGATGGAAAATTACAGAGAGGCCTCCTCTCTCTCTCTCTCTCTCTCTCTCTCTCTCTCTCTCTCTCTCTCTCTCTCTCTCTTTCTCTCTCTCTCTCTCTCTCTCTCTCTCTCTCTCTCTCTCTCTCTCTCTCTCTCTCTCTCTCTCTCTCTCTCTCTCTCTCTCTCTCTCTCTCTCTCACTCCCTCCCTCCCTCCCTCCCTCCCTCCCATGAAGCAGCAGTATGGATACAGTAACCAGGTCAGCAAGCAGCCCCTGGAGTGTCTCTCCATTCCGGCTGATACTAGACGAATCCCCATATCTCCACACACACACACGCACACACTCACACATATGCATCTCATCGAAAGATACAACATCACCAAGCTATAGCTCTCGCCATGCCTATCTCCCAACTAACACCTGGCAATGCAGTGTGTGCCCTATTTCCCTCTGCCCCCCACCCCCACCCCACGCTTCGTTCTTATCAAAAAGAGGCGAGCAATGAGACAAAACAGACAACTCTGGCACGCGGCAGAGTGCGGGGATCACGTTCAGCCTGGTGAAAGAAAAAACATGGTGTCATGTTCAACATAAGGGGAGAGAGAGAAAGAGAAGGAAAGAGAGAAAAGGAAAGGCAAGTGTCAGAAAGGAGAGGGAGAAAGAGGGGGACAAGAAAGACAGGCACAGGGGGAGTTCTCCAGCAGGGCTCAGCTGCACCTGGACAGGAAGAAAGCAAACAAAGAGCAAAGAAAGAAAGTAAAAAAAAAAAAACAAGTGAGTGCTTCTTTTCCTCCACTTCTTATCGTCTGCCTCTCTGCCGTCGTGAAGCAAACCCGTGAAGGAACACAATGAGTGAGGAGCTGATACAAGTATCAACAAAAAAATAAGGATTGGGGCTTTTCCATTTCTTTGACCAAACCCCACGAAGAGGGGAATGACACCCACAGATAAAGAGGGTGTCTGAGAGTTTTTTGTCTGAAAGTTTTGACAATTCATAGATAAAGGATTTTTCTGAGGATTCATGTTTGATGGGGAGTCAAATCCACTGACTGAAGAATCTGATTTGGGAACATCAAAACAACTCCAAAAGCAATTCCAGATGTCCAATAGGACACATTTCTGAAATCTCCAAAGCATTTGTTTCAAACGAGACAAAAGGCTTGGGATGTAAGTTTGTAAAATCCATAATAAAATTTTCCGAGAGAAAAAAAAGAACTCCTTGAGAACCCCAGCAATTGCAACAAGACTACAATACCCATACAAGACAGACAGAACTAGACGATCAGAAGCACATGAAAGGGAACACGTATGGTTGATAATGAGGTCTTTAAGACGGAGAGACGAGAGACGGCAACACGTCTCACCAGCTGCAGGATGACACGTCTTCGTCAAAGGGAAGCATCAAACGTCCGTACGTGAAAAGGAATACTGAGTTCAACTCAGCTGGGAACGAAACTATTAATACTGTTTGTGTACAATGTGGGTAAAGTGTGCTGTGCTCTGATACATATTTGTTTCAGAGACAGGTAGAAAAATAAACGTCTTGTGTACTAATTAACAACGAGAAATGTTAATGGTAATAGAAAATGCATCCTGGTTGTAACAATTAGCCAAACACATTAATATATTGCATAAACCACTATTGGAAAATGCAAAGTTGAAAATAGCAAAAGGTTATTATCATCCTTTTTTGCAGTTCATAATGATCCTTGCGACAGTACAACGTATTACATTAGCACGTATCAGGAAGCTGAGTGGTGAGACAGCGGAGACAAGAAATAACACTGATCAAAGACCCAGAAAGATCCGCTCTCTGAGGCTCCATGGTCTTTCTTTTAGGAGTCTCAGGGATAACAAGGACTAACAGGAGACACTACAATCAAGAGGTGTTATACAAAATAGACAAACTCTCAATCACAGACAACATTTGTTGTGCACCATCACTCTGTCCTCCACAACTGTCCCTATGCAATTAAAGAGAATTACTACAGAAAAATACAAGGCGCAAGACTAAGAAAATGAATCATATGATTTCATTCTTGGAGAGGACCGCTTGTTCTTCAGATTGTGACTCACATAGACCAATAGTAAAGCCTTCAATTACTCCCACACAACTAAAAGCTAAATGCCCATGTGTAACTGAGCCTTGGATCAAAGCATGGCTTGTGTAATTCCACAAACAGTTCAACAAAACACTTTCAGGTATACCATTAAACTGCGTTAGGCTTTGGCATAAAGAAAGAAAGAAAAACATACATTATTGCTGCTCTCATTTCAGCAAAATGGACAGTCAGAGGATGTACAACACCACACAACTGGAACATGATATGGTCTACTGTAGGACAGTCTTTCATCAAGTCACTTGAAGCCACAGATGTATAAGACAGGTGGTAGGCGGTCTATAATTGAAAAAGACTTCACCTCCGTGACCCAACAACTCCAATGAATTGAGCTTCACAGAGAGTTCTCAAAATGGACACCAGATTAGTGAGTCCCTCCTGAGGGGGAGCGAGGAGCAGAGCCACACGCGACAGGACTCGGGATCAAACAGTGGCCGTGATGAGACCAAGTCTCAACTCTTAAAAGTGCCTGTCGATTACAATCTTAATTAAAAGCCTCCTCGCTCGTTCTCTCTCCGGCTCGGTCTCCTTGCGTTTTTTGGTCTTTCATTCTCTCGCTCCCTCGCTTCCTCTTTAGGAGTGACTGCGGCATCTGAGGACATGCAGGATGATTGATGGGTTAGATACCGGGAATGAATTGCTGATAAAAGCTCTGGGCTAGAGAGGTTGGAGTGATGTACGTGTGTGTGTGTGAGTGTGTTTGTGTGAAAAACTGTGGAGTGACAGCGTCTTGTTCCGGTGACTCAGACAGTGCAAGATGATGACAGAAGCCAGGCATTATCTGACACTGTTCTGATTTTATACACACAATCACACGCACACACGCGCTATCTCATTTTTAAGTCCGAAGGACAAACTTGAGGATTGACATGCCGGAGGTTCACTGTCAGAATACTGAGAGATACAGGTCACACAGGCACACACACACACATACAATTGTTGCGTCCCGCTCATGTGCCAACCTGCCACAGCTTCAGTACGGGATTGGATGGTGATGGGATTGGATCCCTCAACAAAGGCCCTTATGATTGGTGCCGCCTGGACAACCACCAGGAGTGCGCGACCAAAATCCTCAAAGCTTAGTCATAAAGTCAGCGCCATAGCGCAATATGGGGGAGTGACGGCAAACAAGACTTATTAGATCAAGGCTTTGGTGGCAGCCGTAAAAGCAGATAAAATATTGAAGATGAGAGAGTCATATATTGGACAAATGACAGCGGCCCTCATCTGTACGCCAGGAATCACGTCTAAATATGACTTGGAATCGCTCCGCTTTTGAGGGAGAATTAAGTGGGTGCCATATTTAAACACACTTCAAATAGTGCCCTCCCAGCTTCAATCTCCATTCTATTTGGACTAGGGAAATCCATTTGGGAGGAATTGACTGAGCTTTGGCTGGAGCCGGCAGTCACAGAGGATCGACGCAGAGCAAAGAGAAAGACGAGGATGAGAGAGGCAAACAGACTGAGAGAGAGAGAGAGAGAGAGAGAGAGAGAGAGAGAGGGGGGGGGGGTGTAAAAGTAGACAAAAACCAAGAAATTGAATATAAAGAGGGTGAGAGAGAGAGAGAAAGAGCGAGACAAAGAGAGAGGGAGATATAAAAAGGGAAAGGACGTGATCTTCTCCAGGGACATGAGATAGCAAGAGAAAGATATTCTGGATTGATCCCAGTTCCTGATGACTGATGAACTCCACAAAATAAAGAATGTGCCTCTATAGAGCAGTCTAAAACCTTCCACAGTATAACAAGGGAACCACTCAAACACTGGATCAAAATATACCTTTCACTCCCTCTCCACCTCTCTCTCTCCTCTTTTCTGTCTCCTCCTCTCCCTCTCCTCCTCCTCTCTCTTCCTCCTCACCTTCCTCATCTCTCTCCTCCTCCTCCTCTCTCTCCTCCTCCTCTCTCTTCCTCCTCACCCTCCTCTTCACCCTCCTCCTCTCTCTCCTCCTCCTCCTCTCTCTCCTCCTCCTCCTCCTCTATCTTCCTCCTCACCCTCCTCGTCACCCTCCTCCTCTCCTCCTCCTCTCTCTCCTCCTCCTCCTCTCTCTCACCCTCCTCTCTCCCCTCCTCCTCTCTCCTTCCTCCTCACCCTCCTCCTCTCTCTCCTCCTCCTCCACTCTCCTTCCTCCTCACCCTCCTCCTCTTTCTCCTCCTCTCTCTCCTCCTCCTCTCTCCTTCCTCCTCACCCTCCTCCTCTTTCTCCTCCTCTCTCTCCTCCTCCTCTCTCCTTCCTCCTCACCCTGTCCTCCTCTGCCTCAGTGGCCCTTGGTAACAGCATGACGACAAACAAAACAACCAAACAGGCGGTGTCATTACACAGCATACACTTAACTAATTTCAGCCAGAGACCTGGTGCCTCTCAGAAATGTCCAATTGAGTGTGAGATGGACGCACCACAGACTCAACACTAAGAGAATGGAGAGAAGAGGAGAGAAGAAGTGAGAGATAATGAGGCGTTTATCCGGGGCGTCTTTCTCCCTCTCTCTCCCTTGGACTTCATATGGGTAAACAGAGCAGAATAATGCACGGGGGGGGGGGGGGGGGGGGGGTGGAACAGCAGCCATAATGACCGTGATGGCGGACAATGATAGCAATCACAGTAACTACAATAATCACACCCCATTTGCCTAGGCCTTTTTGGCAAGTCCATCAAAGCCATATGTGTTGGTGTGCATGGGTGTGTCTGTCCAGCAGAACATATATTCATGCATGCTTGTGTGTGTGATGTGCCAACAGGAGCTGTCATCATCAGAGAGAGGTGTTTGATTGGCCCCTCACGTCCGAGGTAACAGTCTACAAACCATCCGTTTCCTGTCAGACTCATCACCACCAATGAGGAAGAGAAACCTTCGACGAACCAATCAGGGGCTTGTTGTCAAACACGTTATTTTCCTCTCCTCTCAAACATTAGAAGATTTTAAGAGTGATGAAATGATGACCCGTATGGTGCTGTGTAAAATAGTTCCCACTAGCACCCAATATTGACCGTTGTCACTGTGGATTGTACAAACGCACATAACATTAACTCAAGGGTAACAAACGCAATTTTTCCCACAACCATTAAAGTTCTTTCTGAAGGGATTTGAAGGGAGCCCCACTTCTCCCATACACTGTCTATTAGGCTGCTTCACATCACTTTATCTTCCCCATTCACCAGCCTCATTCAGCCATCCCTCCATCTATTCCCCGCTTTGCCACTTAGCCCAATACAAACGTCCTCATTCTCCATCCTTCTTCACCCGGCTTCCATCATTTACTCTATACGTCCAACTGGCATCGGCAATCAAACTATTAACTCCCGGGCAGGGAGCATTAAACCGTGGGGCAACCCAGTGATTACACAGAGGTAAAGTGGAGGACGTGTTAAATCTGATAAGGCATCAGTCAGGGGTGTTGACTCGCCCCCGCCAAGTGTCACGAGACCGTACAAAAGCCCCTCGACTGTCCCCCGATGAGATAAAGATCGACCCATCATCCTCCCTTTCAGCTGCCATGAAAAGACGGAGAGAGAGGAGAGCGAGTAGCAGGCTCCCCCCCCCCCCCCCCCACCAAGAGAGGGGGTCAAAGTCAAACCTCCGACAGGGAACATGGCTTTATTTAACCGGGCGCGCTTAGATCCCGTAGACCGATCTTCTGTGACCATATTTAATGGCTGAAAAAGGGGAGAGGGAGGGAGGTTACACTCTGATTGCTCTTTCTGATACTAGGGATGGATGGCATGAGGTAAATGCGGAAAGAATAACAGTTTGCACAGGATCTAGGTATTTATCATTTAATATCCAATCTGTTGTTCCTGGGTTTGGGTAAGAAGGTCCCACAGCTGACACCAGTTTATTGCTACACCGTCCATTCATGCTCCTCTACACCATCATGAATTCATCCAGCTACAATCTATATCGAAGATTTCACAAAGCTAGTTCCACCGAGAACAAATCAATGAATTCCCTTTAGAATGTCCTTCATGCTGCTCGCTGCCCCAACAGCAACGTTGTTGGATCTCATTGAATAAAAAAAATACATGAGTGTGTCTTGAAATGGAACTTTCGCAACAAATGATGTATCGCCATCGATGCATTCGTCATGTCGTGAACACACACTAAGACAACAAACATCCAAAACGTTGATGGTGGCCACATGACCTTTTCAGGTGCTTGTGCCTTCACACCACTCACACAGACGCGCACACATTACCCCTTCCACTTACTAATTTATACCGCACAGATACACTCTAAAAGCCTGACTGTGAATGCATTCTCTCATTACTATCCCTGGAGTATAAATGGATGTGCATCCCTCTGCTTTTGTTCTGATAACCACCTCCCTGGTCATATTCATGTCCTGCTTTCCATAACAAAAAGCCTGTTGCCAATTGTGAGGGTGTGTGTCTGTGTTCTTTGTGTTCCGTGTGTGTGTGTTTGTGTGTCTGCCCTGTGTGTGTGTTTGTGTGTTGTGTGTGTGTGTGTGTGTGTGTGTGTTTGTGTGTCTGTCGTACGTGTGTGTGTGTGTTCTGTGTGTGTGTGAGAGCCACCATGTTGCCATGCAGTCGTTTGAAATGCAAACGAGCCACTTGTCAGATGTCCTGTCTCGTGTGCCTTGTCTCATCTAAAACTGTCATGTCCCAGTCACGCCAGCTTCTGACTGGGGTCTTTTGACCACCATCAGAATATGGGATATTGTTATTTAGCAGGGAGGCTAAAGGTAGAAAACGTGTTATTTTCTATTTAGCAGCTAACAGGAGTGATCACTATAGGAAACAAAGGAGGAAGCTGAAAACTCTGAACACTCAGTATGCAGTGCAGCGCTCCCATGACAATGGAATCGAAAATAGTGTAGGGTGTTATGCTTTTGTAGAATTGACAAATGCTTGTCCTGGTTTTGGAGCTTTATGTAGTGTGTGTGTGTGTGTGTGGGGGGGGGGGGGGAGAGGGGGTAAATGTGTGTGTGGACTGGATTAGGAATGCTGTCTTTGAAAGCAATGGATAACACCCAGAATCCCATAGGAACCAATAGGCTGTCTGCCAGATTGTCATGCAACGCCAAGCAGCCCCAAGTAAAAACACACACTTACACTGCAGGGCATACAAAACATGATATTGGAGTTTCAAGCTCAGCAACACACACACACACAGAAAAGATTCCTAACACTGACAAACAGCTTAATATCACATTCTGAAAGATATACACAAGCACACACAGCAACATTGTCAAACAATGCGAGGCATCTACCAGACTTGGCTCTGCTGTGTTGAATTGGCTCTCTCAACACAATTACAGATTACAAAATAAAAAAAATACAGTTCCAGACACTTTGACGTAAAAACCATTGCCATCGTTTTGAACATGTCATTGTGTGTCTGAGTTACAAAAAAAGAGAGACGCGAGAAGAAGAAAGGGAGAGAGAGGTAGAGAAAAAAGAGAGAGAGACAGTTAGAGAGAAAAGAGAGCGTGGCAGGAGAGAGGCGGAGAGCGAGCGACAAGAAAAAAAGAAAGATGGCTCTCCACTGAAATGAAACTAAGCACTTTTTTGCGGCACTGGCACAGATTTGAAAGCTCCCCTTTCATCAAGCGCTGCTGATCCATTCCTTTTCTTTTTTAAGCGGTGAAAGAATGAAACCTTTTCATCCGGCTGGGAAAAAAAGACAAGACAGAAATCCAGTCATAATTATGACTGTCCCATGTGGGAACGGTCTCATGCTAAGAGCTCACACAGTCTTCAATGTGCTGAGCCTAATTACTGTGGACCACATATCACATTCACTTAATACTCGAACCAGGACATTTCCTGCTCGCTCATTAATTCCATACTAAAGGGGCGGGAGCTGTTCCTCCAGCAGAGACGAGGCAAAGGAGGAGTACGGCTTTGGAATTGCATGGATTCACATTAGCGTCTTACAGCTAGCCAATTAGCCCTGGCGATTGTTAGCTCCACCATGGCGGCAGCTAGCTTGCCCATTAGCTTCTATCCTTTCCAACACTTCTCTTTCTCACTCCGTCTGAGAGATTGCAATGAGGAAGGGTAGGCATCTCCTTAAACCGTGGTTGGCGAGTTCATATTCTTTCGTTTGTTCTCCCTGTTTTCCCTGCCCCTGGTGTTTTCTGTCTGTCTCCTCGTGTGTGTGTGTGTGTGTGTTTTGGTCCTTGTTTCGTCCCTGGTTCCCTGCACTCCTGTGTCTCATTCCAATCCCTCAGCAGGTGTCTAATGTGAGCTGGTGGGCCCAAAAGCAGAGAGAAGTGAGCAGGCAGAGTCAAAGTAACCACAGATATCTACTATTTATGTATTCTCAAAAACACTGGAACACAAAGACCACTCACACATGAAAGAACCAGAACACAACCGTACAAACCAAATCCAACATGGACCCAGCGGAGAAGAAGCTTAACACAGCAAGGGTGTCAGAGTTTTGTCAGTTTGTTCTTGTGTTAAGGTCTTTCCATGCGAGTAGTAGAGCCATAAGTTCAACATGGCTCTGACCCTATCTCAGTTTTGTGACCCCCAATGAGCCAATGAGCACTTTCCATAGCAGCTAAGGGGACGCATTCTTTAAACAGCTTTGAGGCTTGGTCACCTTAATAGGTCTATAAGCATTGGCCCACAGTAGCCATATTGTTCATAAAGCCTTAGAAACAAAGTGGGAATAATATTTTTCACTCTGATTCAAGATGACACCTCTTATCTGTGTAATGTTAAATGTTATCAATGGTAATGCTTCAACTTAGACAGAAGTAATCAGTAGGTTATAAAAATATCACCGACACTAGATTCTGTTTACACCGCCGCTGAGCTTCCGTCAGTTCTGACAATAGTGTTCAGTACATGCGGCCAACTCTCACTTTAAATAGGGCTATACGTAACTCAATGTAGACGTTACTCTACGCTCTGACAGATTTTTCATCTTCCTTGAAAGATCTTTTGAACACGCTGTTGTTTCGTAGCAACAATAAGACAAGGTTGAGAAATACAGTGTGCGCTTGAAAACGCAGCATTAACGAGACTACGACGGTGGTTGGAGTTGGCAACAACGTGATTGGCAAGGTGTTGGCTGAGGGATAGGTTAATTGTGTTTTCCATCAGTAACGGCGTGGGAGGTGTGGCTGCGTCGGCTGGTGCGCAGCTGTTATGTGTTATTGGAGATGACAAGAGGCTTGTTAGTTCAATTTATGACACCGAGTCGCTCCTACAAAGGGTGGATGTAACGCACGAGACGTGAACACAGACACACAAACACATAGCCTTCAATCGTCGTAAAAACCCCTGACATTCACAATGCGGAATGTTTTCACGCGACGTTCACAAACTAAATCTCGCAGCCGCAGCTTTTTGCAAAGCAACTTTGTTTTGTGTTTCACATGAAGATGACCATTTGCTGTCTGCGATTGAAAAGAATGGCCATGCAAAATCAGGCCTTTGTGAATTGACTTGGCCTAATTCAATTTCATTTCACTTTGAAGGCAGCATCAGAAATCCATGCGACAAATAAGCAAAGAGATAATAGGGGTCATTTTCCAAAACAGATAACTTTTTTTTAAAGACTGTACCTTCTCTCTATTCTTCGTTTCAAACCCACCTTCCTCTTGATTCCGTTGCTCTTTGACTAGACGCTACTTACAAATCAGCCACCCACCCGGTGCCAACAGAGAAAATAACTAAACATTAAGCAATCTCTATCAAACACGGACTCAGTGAAATACATGCACACAGTATGTCATGTTGTTCCTTTCCAATTCTTTCCAAAAGGCTTTCATGTCTGCAGCCTTTTCTTTTCCTCCATCCTCTCCATTCATTCTCATTTGGCTAATCTCCATCCATCTTTTCCTCCACCTCCCTTTCCTTCTCTCTCTCTCTCTCTCTCTCTCTCTCTCTCTCTCTCTCTCTCTCTCTCTCTCTCTCTCTCTCTCTCTCTCTCTCTCTCTCTCTCTCTCTCTCTCTCTCTCTCTCTCTCTCTCTCTCTCTTTCCCCACCCCACATCTCATCTACCTCTCCATCATTTGTCCAACATTCCCCTCTGTCTCACACTCCACTCCTGCGGCAGAGCTAAGGTCAAAGACTTTTATTTTTAGCCCGCAATAACAAACCAGTCCTGTTCCGACATGGAGAGACAGGTCGGACCGCGAGGTTTCTTCCCTGGGGTCCAGCTGCATTTAGACCCCTGGTCACAGCCTGGTCACCCCTGGTCACGGCGCTGTCACTGTCCCCCGTCGCGTCACCGTAACCGTGGAGCAACAGAAAAACATTGTTGTGACGACCTAGTATCACCAGATCCCTCGGACAGCTCAGCTGCAGCCTGCAGCCAGACAGGCCCATCCTCAGGGAGCCGCAGCACCAACCCCATCTAGAACAGTCCGCACAATAACTAGGACACTTGCTACTAACAAATCATCAACTTAACGTTCCTTTTTTGTGTTTGTTTGAACGAATCAGCCTCTTATGTTGAAGACATACATTTGAATGGTTGATGTTGTACCGACATATTGCTAAATGTTTGGTTTCAAACCGGTAAACGCCGGATTCAGATGCTCCACAGCACCCCGGGCTACAGCGTCTGCATGATGGTAAAGTCCGTGAGCATGCGCTCCTCTGTTCAGAAGAGACAGATGCTGCACATCACCAGCGGCAGCAACAACACGGAATATTCCAGAAAGGATTTCCTAGCGATGCACTCGTTTGGGGATTATGCCATTCATCCCAGAGTGAGGAAGTGTGAAAATCCCTCCAAGCCAAGCCATCCATTGGCTAGATCCTTCCATATGTAACCACTCACTGCCAAGGCATAGATACCAGCCGGTGGAGCAGCAACACATTTTCCAGGGACTAACCAGTAAGTCTCAAAGGGGCCAGAACCCAAAAACAGCAGGAACCACATGCAGCATTTGATGCTGAATAGTTCAAGTAGGGAGCAGGATTGCTTCTAAGAAAGTTCCGGGCAGAAGTCTGAAGTGACACGGCATCTCGAAGATACGAGATCCAGCCCAGGATGAGTGACAGGTCGGTGACAGGTCAGAGAATGAAAAGGTTGGTCGGACGAGTTCCATTTGCCGTATTAGGAATCACATGACAAGAATGGCTGTTGATGAGGCTCTTAAAAAGGGAGAGGCTGGTGAGAAAAGCTCCCAGCCACTTTACCCAGACACGGAGAGAGAAGAGGAGTCAGCTGCTGAAAGATTAATATGGAAGCTAAAAAGCCAGATGGAAATGCTTTTAGACTCGCCCCGCCTCACTGGGATGGAGGGCCATTGATTTCCTATAGGCGCTGTAGACGCCGTTTGTCACAAAGGCGCCCATAAGCGATGGAGTTTTAACTGATAACCGTGCTGGCCCCAAAATGACCTTAAACACTGGTTGTTAGGGAGGGAAGGGACACTTAGCGGTCTGTATTCCCTGTCCAGTTACTGCTGGCTCTTCAGCCGGGATGCTCTCAATCGGAGGTGGTTTTCTGGTCGACAGCCAGACTTAGAAGAGGATCAATGGTAGAAAAGTGACACTTAAGTGATCGATCGATACTATTGGCTGTCTTTAAGGGGGCGCAGACGGGAGGGGCCGGGCAGGCGGACGCGTCAGAGTCTCTCCGTCTTGGCCCGGTGACATCATCGTGCCGATAGGCCCATCATGCTTCTCATTAGCGCGATCGATGGCGTGTTCGTCTAGGCAGCTCGCGTCAATGCGCAGCGGGCGGCGCGGAGGGTGGAACGACAGAGCAATAGACATGCAGGAGGGAGACAGACAGGGAGGCAGAGAGGCATAGAGGCAGAATGGCCCGGGTGCATGGAGGAAGACAGAGTTTTTCGAGGCGGAGAGAGAGGGATACGTCTAGTAAACAGGCGACAGATTGGCTGCCGCCCACACAGCCACGGGCTGCATTCCCATCCCATGGTGCCGGGCGGTTGCCCCTAGCAGCCAATGTTGCTAATAGAAGCGTGTCCATCCACTAAGAGAAGGCGAGATGGTGGCCTTCACATCTGACACACAATAGATCCACACAGAGAAAACTGTGAGTCTGTGCTTGGCGAGGTGGCCGTGTGTTTCGAGAGCAGAGGTGGTGGAGAGAAGGGGGGACTACCGGGAGAGAGAATAACAGGAGAGAGACTAGTAGGGAAAAGAAAAGGGAATGGAAACCTGGTTTGCAGCTCAGGATATAAAACCGGGGGGGGGGGGGGGGGGGGAATCCTGATGCTTTGAAACATGGTGCAACAGTTGAAACGATATGATCACATGTCACGCGTTCCCAAGTCAGAGAGGGATTCAGTCAGAAACACAACCAACCTCTCTTT
Source organism: Hypomesus transpacificus (assembly GCF_021917145.1). Classification (NCBI taxonomy): domain Eukaryota; kingdom Metazoa; phylum Chordata; class Actinopteri; order Osmeriformes; family Osmeridae; genus Hypomesus; species Hypomesus transpacificus. The sequence continues at coordinate 761,757 of NC_061074.1, forward strand.
CACACATACAGTGTACTGTACACACACAACCCCCGCCCGTGACACACACACGCACCAAACGCTAACTCCGCCTCCACGGCGCACACCAGTCCCTCAGCACTTCCCACCCAGAGGAGTTTATGAGCATGATTCCATGTGTCTATAAACCCAACTGATAGACACGAGGTTGAGACAGAATGACTGGTGTGAAGGATACCAGTAAAACAGTACACTGTCATCTCTCAAGCCCCCTCCTCAAATCCTCCTCTGGTAAAACCACCATCTCCTTCCTCCTTGTGGCATTTCATTAGAGGTATTTGTTCAGAAAGACCTTGGATATCGGCTGACTTTGGCCATGACACTGACAGGAGGCGGAGAGAGAGAAAAAAATGAATTTCATGACCCGGCGCGGTAAAAGCCGAAATCGTAATAACTTTTTCCGCGTGATAAAAAAAAAGAAAGCGAAAATTCTCTGGCAAGTCATAATGCATTGTGCTCAGCAGACTGTGCTACGGAAAAGACAACCTCTGCTCAGTCCTGGATTACCAATGAGGAGAGGGAGGGAGGGGTTTCTCTACATGTGAAGACACATGTAGAGAAAGATAGGAGAGAAAATGAAAATGTGATTGGTAACACAAGCAGACACATCCAAAGTAGAGCCCAACCTTTCTAGGGAGTGACTCATTGATTGTGAGCATGTGTCTGAGTTTGTGTTTTAGCTTTGTCTGTATACATCCCAGATTTAATATGCATGAGGCACCATGGTTCACCTGCATTGCCCACCTCACTCCCCGCCTTATCCGTGTCTCAACATACAGGGGAATGATGGTAGTTGTAGTTTCAATCAATTTCCACCTCCGTATAATGCTGCTATAGGGATTTGTGTGCTTCTGGTACGTGTGTTAGCATACATTTCCCAAGGTGCCCTGCTCATTCCAATACTCATTACAGAACACCTGCTAAATAATCCACACACATGACAGTTGACGTTTCTTTTTCCAGTCGAAAATGAATGTCTTACAAGAGGGTTGCTAATGAGGAAAGGAAGCATCTCTCTTCAGCTCTTCTTCCTCCTCCCTCCTCTCTCGCCGTTCCTCCACTTTCATGACCAGCTCACCCTGATCCCCCTTTTCCGTTCTCTTCTTCCAAAGTCCCCATACTCTCTCTCTCCCCAATCGGTCGCACGGCGTTCTCCCATCCTCTCACTCCCACCAGCTCTTTCCTTCGCTTTATATCTTTCATCCTCATTCTGTTCATCATTTAGCAGCATCTGCAACAGGAGAGGAGAGTCCCCAAGGTGTGGAGAATGGAAAAACCCCATGGCAGGCGTGATTATGATGTTGTTTCATAAACAGACTTGCCCAGGAGAATACATGGATGAAAGCACCAACGCCCCTGGAAAATTACCCACCCAGCCGAGGACAAAGTCATTTGCTTCTTGGTGAAGCAGACACACAGACACACACACACACACACACAGCAGCAGCAGCACGTAAGTAAATAAGACGTGAGTGCACGAGCAGTGGGAGCTCAGGGTGATTGTACGAAAGGACTGCATGAGTGTGTGTCTGCGCCTGTTGTGTGCGCATACACACACATTTGTGTAGTGTGTCTGTGTATGTATGTACGAGCGTGCGTGCGTGCGCGTGTGCTGGTCTCGCAGGGCGGGGGTGGGCGGGGGGTGGGGGGGTTCAGCGTCGGTGCTGGGGCTCTGTGGCCCCCCTCCACAGGTGGCCTCCGTTCTCGTCTGTTCCCAGCAGGGGAGAGCTGCTCATAAACAAACAGATGGAGAAAGGCTGGGAAAGACTCCCAGAGAGGGGGCAGAGAAAGGCAGGGCTGGTCCACACACACACACACACTCACACACACACACACACACACACACAAACCTAGAGAGAGCAGGCAGATAAGGGTTTCTTTCTGACTCTCACTGTATCTTATATCAATACATACATACATACAGTACTGTACAGACACACATTTACAGTACTGTAAATACACACGCAGTAAATCACCAGAGGACATGTGGATGAAGGCTGGCAACTCATACACACACACACACACCTCATGTACGGTGAGAAAGCAAACAGCACAAGCACAAAGACACACTCAAAGACTGTGTGTGTACAAAGGGAACATTTTGGCGATCTAACCGTACACACATACTTACACAAACAGCCTGTTCACATGCCCCTTAGCAGCAGGTGTCCCATTATAAGGACCAGTGTCCAGCAGAATGCCAGACACACACAGAAATACACACAATCACACACACACCTTTAAAGGTTGGCAATGCCAGTGTTACCACCAGGCTTTAGATGAATGGCGCACCTACAAAAGGTATAATGTTGGCAGCACTAAAGAATGTATGTGTGTGTGTGTGCATCTATGTCTGTGTGTGTGTATGTGTGTGTGTGTGCATTTATGTCTGTGTGTGTGTATGTGTGTGTGTGTGTGTGCATCTATGTCTGTGTGTGTGTGTGTGTGTGTGTGTGTGTGTGTGTGTGTGCATATATGTGTGTGTGTGTGTCTGTATGTGTGTGTGTGTGTGTGTGTGCATCTATGTCTGTGTGTGTGTGTGTGTGTTTGTGTGTGTGTGTGTGTGTGTGTGCATCTATGTGTGTGTGTGTGTGTGTGTGTGTTTGTGTGTGTGTGTGTGCATCTATGTCTGTGTGTGTGTGTGTGTGTGTGTGCATATATGTCTGTGTGTGTGTGTGTATGTGTGTGTGTGTGTGTGCATCTATGTGTGTGTGTGTGTGTGTGTGTTTGTGTGTGTGTGTGTGTGCATGATTATGTTTTAGAGGCTGGAGTGTGTGGGAATGGGTCTGGATGAAGTCTCTTATGGACGTATCTATTAAGTCTTATGGATGACAACCGCCACGCTCATCTGGTTGAAACTGGCCCATGCCTGGGCCAATCAAGGTCATATATATATATATATATATATATATATATATATATATATATATATTCTATTGAAAGATTGTACAGATATTATGGTCTGTTTTTACATAGATGTTTTGCAGTGGTGTTGTGTGTCTGGGTGGTGTGTATATTTATGTGCATGCTTGTGTGTGTGTGTGTGTGTGAGTGTGTGTGTGTGTACGCTCCAGCTCTTAGAGACAGATGTTAGTGCAGGGCCCTGCCATCCACTCTCACTGTAATGAGAACTCCAGGGGCCAGGGGCCATCTACTGGGAGACCACACACACACACACACATGCAAGCATGCACACATAACCTTACACACACTCCAAGACACCCACACGCAAGCACACCGACAAGGTAAAATAACCACCTCTATTCAAACGCACACACACTCATGCACACACACTAACACACTTACAGGCATTCAAGTGCCAGACATAAGTATAAGTATTTTATAAAGTTACAGTATTTTGTGCTCTGGGATTAACCAGTCGATGGTTTGATTTCTGAAAATAAAACATAAATATAGTATAGCTATGTGGCAAGATCTTATTGGTTGTGTGTGATTGAGCACCAGTATCCATCCTGCCAGTTAACAAGCAACAGAAAGCAACCAGACCACAGTGTGAAATGGATGTAAAACGTTTTTTATAACCATTCTGATAAATGGCAATAAAGCTCATTTAGTTTGACTAGATTGTGTTGTTTCAATAAACAAATACAATTTACCCCCCCCCCCCCCCCCCCACACGCACACACACACTTTTCGTAAACACACAGAGCACAGAGCAAAGTGGCAGTTTATGTAAGTAGGCCGTTGCCGTTTTATTAGTGGCCACCTTTGCACACACACACACACAGCCACACCACACACACATACACCTGCCACGGCATCCAAATGGAGGGCAAGGGGAGGGGAGGCCAGGGTGAGAGGGTGGAAGGAGAGAGGGTCAGAAGAGACAACGCCCAAATCCAATTAAATGAGCCACTCTTCTCCTGCCAACTGGCCCAGTGTGCTTAATGAATGAATATGGGGCCTAATGACTCACAAGCCTATTATTAGCTTCCAACCCTGATGCAAAAGGGGGTGTGCGTGTGCGCGTGTGTGTGTGGACCGAGACAGACTGAGCGAGTGACAGAAAGCAAGGTAGGAAAAAGAGCTGTGTGTGTGTACATGCATGTGTTTATGTGTGTGTGTGTGCGCGCGTATGTATTTCTGTGTGTGTGTGCGCGTGTGTGTCTACACAATGGGCTTCCTGCACCATCTCCTGGGTGACTTCAGCCTTGATGCAGCCCTGCCTCCTTACTAAACGGAGCGAACTACGTTCAGGCTGATGAAACATTCAGCTCCAACCCTCCAATCCTACCTACATTCACCAGTGTTACACAAAACAGACCTGCAGGGAAAGATGATCCCCTTTGTGTTTGTGTGTGTGTGTGTGTGTCTGAGTGAGAGTGCATGAGTGAAAGAGAAAGAGAGAGAAATACAGAGAGCGAGAGAGCGAAAGAGAAAGAGGTCCTGAGGGGGGAGGAGAGAACACTGTGATAAGACCTAGCTAAGCCTCAGTGCTAGTCATTAGCCCGGCGCTAATACTATAGCTGGCTCCATCTACTGGGGGAGCCAGAGGGAGGAAGACGGCAGCACACACTGACAAGCAGGGCACATGAAAGAACAACAAGAAGGAGAGCAACATGACAGGGAGGAAGAAACGCGAGAAAAAGGGAGGAAAGAAGGGGGGGGGGGGGGAACAGGGAGAGGGTGGAGGTTGTGGATGTGAGACAGCATGACACAGGGGGAGGGAGGGTGAAAGAAGGAGAGGGAGAGAGAGGGAGGGAGGGAGGAGGGAGGAGGGAGGGGGAAAGTGAACAAATACAAGAAGTGATTTGTCCATGAAAGAAAGAGAAAGATAGACAGAGAGGGTGAAAGACAGGGGGCATGAGAGACAAGGGGGGGATTACAGTGTGACCCAGATTAAAGCAGAAACGAGAAGGACAGGTCTACAGCCTTGCTTCTGATACAAACATACAAACACACACACACACACACAAACTCTTCTCACATAAATGAAGGACACAAGGTACAACATGGACAAACACATCATAAATAACATAAGTTCTGTATGTCACCCGACACTCACACTGTAAGTACTGAACATATACTATATTGACAAAAGACGGGGATTAGGATTAGAACAGAATCATTTATATATAAACAACCATGCACTAAACACTCATATATACTGTACATACGTGCACATTTCATTAGGAATGGGGTCCAATAATGTATGTAACAGCAGTTTATAAAAAACAGTGTTCTGAAATAATACAGATTACTACATTTAAATAAAGGACAACAAGATATCCTTGAAAGTTCCTTCCATGTAATTTAATCCACATGATTGACTCAACGTGCCGTGTATGGCATAGAAGGTTACGTTATGGAGCAATCTATAGTACAAGCCCTGTTCAATCCACAGGCCAGGTTGATTTGAATCCCATAATCTCACAACTACAACTTAATCCCAGTGTCAAACAAAAAATGATGCCACCATCACTCCACAATTGCAGAGTTAAATATGCTATTATGTATTCAGCCCCCTGCTGTCTCTCTCCAATCTGTCTCCCTCTCGCTCCTTGTCTCCTCCACTATATCTCTGGATTACTCTCTGTGTCTATCTATAAGCAACAGCGAGCAGGTGAGATGGAGAAGGGAGAGAGAGAGACAGAGACAGAGACAGAGACAGAGACAGAGAGAGAGAGAGAGAGAGAGAGAGAGAGAGAGAGAGAGAGAGAGAGAGAGACAGAGACAGAGACAGAGACAGAGACAGAGACAGAGACAGAGACAGAGACAGAGACAGAGACAGAGACAGAGACAGAGACAGAGACAGAGACAGAGACAGAGACAGAGACAGAGAGAGAGAGAGAGACAGAGACAGAGACAGAGACAGAGAGAGAGAGAGAGAGAGAGAGAGAGAGAGAGAGAGAGAGAGAGAGAGAGAGAGAGAGAGAGAGAGAGAGAGGAGTAGTATGAGGGTTGGTCTCCTGAAACACACAGGGACAAATGAGGCCCTGAGCGTCCCGTTAAAAATGAGCTCCCACAGCAGTGGTTTCCCCTCCTCTGGGATCTGACACACGCACGCGCATGCATACGCATGTAGCAACAATGACAGAAATGCGCACGTAGGCACCTGTGCGAACACAAACACACACACACCAACAAACATATGCGCGAGCACGCCGCAGTGAGGAATGTGTGAGCATATGCGCGCGCACAAACACACACAAGCTCGCACATGCCCGCATGTGCAATTACTAGGTCTGTGCAACCACCAGCGGGAACCTTGACAGAAAGGGGAGGTGGAATGTGGCAGGGCGTGTGTGTGTGAGTCTGTGCGTGTGTGTTTCAGTGACCCACTTAGAGGAGAGCTATAACTGCAGCCTCCGTGACAGGCCTTCCACAGAAGACTGGTCCCACCTGTTCACTCTGCAGCCTCTCCCACCTGCATCACCAACATCACCCCGCGTGTCCGTTTGTGCGCGTGCGTGTGTGTGTATGAGCGCCTGTTTGCGTGTGTACATCCATGCGACAGATGTCGTGGAGTAATGTCGTGTATATCAAAGAGACATATTTAAAGTGTGAGGCACATCTCCACCATAACTCAATCAAGCACACACACACACACACACACACTAAATCACACCACCACCACCACATGTGGCCACAGATGGAGCGCAGGCATCTCAGTGGCAGGATTCATGGATGCTGCCGGCCGGCTCTTTAAGGGAGAGACAGACATGGCCCAGAGGGTGGGAGTGGATGCTGGAACCATCCATCAATACTCTGTGTAAACGGAAGGATTCCAGCTCACTTCTGTATGTTTTATGACGTAAACACACACACACACACACACCCTTTGTCTATCCCTCAGTAGGGGTGTGTATCTGAGCAGCCCCCCCCCCCAAGACCCCCAACTGTCCTCTAGAATGAATGTGTTATGTCCTCCATCTGCTCAGAGATCACACAGGCACACACACACACTCACACACATAAAACACACCCCCTTGCACATAAACACACCCATATACACGGACGTAAACACACACCCTTGTAACATACTAATCACACACACATATGCTGGTAAATAAGAATGAAACGCCTTTCGGAATTCACCCAGCGCACCACAGTGAACCAGGAGACACAGTGGGAACAAATGCAGATATCGAGGCTGTCGAACACACCTCACACTGCGAGTCATCAATCACTGTCAGACCTACGACAGCTGTGTGGAGATGTCAGACCCCTGGTGTGAAGTTGCCAGCCAACCACGCAACATACAATTAAAAAGACACTCTTGAGTAACAATGCATGTAGACCGATCAGTGTGTATACATGCACCAGTGGTTCATTGGAGAGCCAGGTAAAAAGTATGTTCGTTATCAATTACAAACAGGAACACAAACCACACAGCCCATAATACATTTTACATGTAGTCATTTAGCAGACGCTCTTATCCAGGACGACTTACAGTAAGTACAGGGACTTTCCCCCGAGGCAAGTAGGGTGAAGTGCCTTGCCCAAGGACACAACGTCATTAGGCACGGGCGGCAATCGAACCGGCAACCTTCTGAGTACTAGCCTGATTCCTTAACCGCTCAGCCACCTAACGCCATCGGACTAATAGTTTGAAGGGGAATGGCGCAGCTGTAAACAGCCCTGAGACAGTGACAGACAAGAAACATCCCGGAAGACGTCTGGCAGCCGTCTCACCTCTGCACCTGCCGCTCCTCGGAGTGGTGGCAGAAGCTGGCGAGGCGGGCGCGAGGGCGAGGCGGCCGCGAGGCGGGCAGGGTGCCAGGCCCTGGGTGAAGCCACATGTCCCACACATCAGAGACGTCAGCACCACATCAGACGGGAGCAGAGCTGTCCGGCAGACCCGGCGCTGCTGTGTCACCCCCGAGGCCGTATGTCCTCCCCATCTGCATGTGAGCGTGTGTCTGTCTGTGTGTGTCTGTGTGTGTGTGTCTGTGTGTGTGTGTCTGTGTGTGTGTGTCTGTGTGTCTGTGTGTGTGTGTCTGTGTGTGTGTGTCTGTGTGTGTGTGTCTGTGTGTGTTGGCAGCAGGGAGACTGCCACATCCTGCTCGTGCTGTAAGTGAACAGCATATGGAATGACAACTGTTGCCTTCATGGGGAAATAGACAGATTAATTGAAATTGAGCGCAGATAGGAAAGCAGATATGAACGTAACACGATCATCAAAATCACGGTGCAGAAGGACTGTTACTTTGTGAGTGTGTGTGTGGGTGTGTGGCGGCGGGGGGGAGGGGCGGGGGGGGGAGTTCGCGTAAGTTCCAATTACTGCTATTCTATTCAATATGTGCTCAGCACCACCTGTAGCTATTTTGCAATATCTGTGAAATAAACGTAATTAATTCTGGGTGTGCTAATGTGTGGGTGTGGTGAAACACTGAAATTGATGTAGATATCCGTGGTGCTGAAAGTCTGTTCCTGACTTCAGTTGAGCTGGGATCTGTCCATGGTGCTGAATCTGGCCATCCGGCTTCAGTGATTCTTTGGTGAATATGATTGCATGTGTGTGTGCATGTACCCTGATATCTCTATGTACCACAGAATGCAAAACCCGTCTCTATCTACCTCATCTACTCCTGATCCTCATCCTCTCTTCTCTCTCTCTCACTCTCTCTCTCGTTCCCTCCATCACCCATCCTGATCATTTTCGCAGAGGTCAGCTGGTCTCAGCTGGCGGAGAGGGATTTTCAGAGCAACTCCGCCACCTGAGTGTTTCTGTGTTTGTGTATGTTTGTGTGTGTTTGTGTGTGTTTATGTGTGTGTGTCTCCTTTGACAAATGGAGCCGGTGCGCCGTTACAATTGCTGTGAAAGTTAGAGATTGAAGAAAGAAAGAGAATGAGGACGAGAATGGGATTGGAGGGATGAAATCCTATGAGGTCTGTGTGGGCACTTTGCGGTGAGGGTACTGGAATGTACGTCCACGTAGCGTGACAACTAGAAAATGCCTCGATCTAAAGACTCCTTTTAGTGTTCATTATCTTCAACGCACTGGTGGAACACACACCCATTTGCAAGTACACACCTTAGAGCACACCGAAAGACACAAAAGTTGCGCGTACAGAAACACAACCACGCAGACACACACACACACTAACACTAAGGAGGTCCTAATGGCTTTCTGATTTGTGTTCTGTTCCTATCTCTCTGCTGGATAAAGGTGAGTGGACCAGGGAGGCCAGGCAGGAAGCGCTTCTCTCCATCTCTCTACAGCCTAATTGCTTTTAACCGTTCCTTGCCACAGACCTTTTCCTCTGCTAAACACTCCCAGCCCCCACCACCAAGAACACGGGAGACTTTACCTTAATTCTTTCAAAGCATCCCTCTGCCCGCGCTATCTCTATCCACCTTCTCTCTCTCTCTCCTTTTCTATCCCCTTGTTACCTCCTTCACCCTTGAGGGGGTAAATCAATCGGACAATCTCTGCAGCTAAGTATAGTCAGCCGTGACCTCTCAGTGAGAAATAGACAAAGAGAGAGAGAGAGAGAACGAGAGAGAGAGAGAGAGAGAGAGAGAGAGAGAGAGAGAGAGAGAGAGAGAGAGAGAGAGAGAGAGAGAGAGAGAAAGAAAGAAAGAAAGAAAGAAAGAAAGAAAGAAAGAAAGAAAGAAAGAAAGAAAGAAAGAAAAAGACAGGCCCACTCATTTTCCCACAGTCTCTTGGTTGATCTTCAACTGGAGTACGCCCAAACACACACTCCGACACATTCCTAAACCCCCCGTGATTCCCATCCCCGAAGACGGGACACAGAATCCAAATGAGGGGGTGGAAGACTGGAAAGGAGAGAAAGAGAGCGAGAGAATGGCAAGATACAGACACAAAGAAGCAGAGCGTAAAGAGAAAGAAAGCGACAGAGTAAGGAGCGAGAGAGATGGAGAGTAAAGAGAGAGAGAGAGAGAGAGAGAGAGAGAGAGAGAGAGAGAGAGAGAGAGAGAGAGAGAGAGAGAGAGAGAGAGAGGGAGAGAGAGAGTGAGACAGGGAGTTGAGATAGAGCAAGCCACTAATGAGGCCCGATAATAACGAAGGGCCACTACACGAGAAGATCTGATAACTACTCATGGGAAGAAAAATCACTTCAATATCAACCAGTGTTTGTAGTACTGAAAACCCAGCAGCCACACACGCAGGGCTATGTTTCTGCTCTCAAGACAATCTTATGAAGAGACAGAGCGGAAAGGGAGAGATTTCACTGTTAAATAGGTAAGACCTAACAGCCAACAAGGTTTTCTGAGGGCCAAAGATGTGTATGCCCACAGGCTGTCTCTCACTCTCTCTCGTCTCTCTCTCACACACACACACGCACACAAATACACACTGTTCTTTCTCTCTCACACACACACACCCCTGCATCATGAGACTTAAAGCCTATCAAAGACTCCTCACCCCATTCCTTTGTTTTAACTCCCTCTGTTAGGTGAGGACAGGGGCTTGTCTGAGATCAGTAGTGAAACACCCCTCTGTCTCGAACACGGCTGCGAGATAACAGAGTTGGCTGCCCTCAGATCAGTCACATCAATACCCCTTCCCCCCCCCCCTCACCATCCAGGTTTGGAGCAGCCGGTGGCTACTCTGGGATTCAGTTAGATAACACTCAGCTATGCTGAGCTTTGGCCGTCTCACCCTCATCCTAGATAAAGAAGTCTGAACTGGGAGCAGTGGGGAGCTCTCCTCCATGCTCAGTCCCTTATCTAGTCTTTCTTTCTAAGAGCTGTACCTGGATCAGTGTTTGAGCTGTACTCCTTGCCTAGACCCTAACTTGAGAAAATAACTAACTGGCTGAGATCAGTGAAGAAGTTGTTGTAACTGGGATCAGTAAGACCCAGCCGTACGACAGGTCGAGCCCAGCCTTTCCCAGATGCAGAGGGCCAACAGGATCTGTGCTGCCTCCTGTGTCGCCACCTCGCCACGGGGATTTATGAAGCTTCCCATAATGCACTTCCTCCCTGAAAAGAAGGACATAAATCTCCTTCTTGTTTTTGTCACTTCTTTTTTTATTGGCTGATGGGATCCTCTTTCACATCCCGCCGTTCTCTATCACTCACATGCAGGTGCACACACACACACACACTCACAAATACCCTGCACTCACACACACACACACAAACATGATTACTGTGAGAATCTGAACAAAGCTATCTTCTTTCTTGTGTGCATGTGTTCTAGGCAGGTGAAATGTGTAGTATAATAATATTTAATCTGTCAATGTAGGACTTTGTGTGCTATTTTACTTGCAACCATGACTCAAAACACACGATACAACATTAGACAACTTTTGCACAAAACATTGCAGCTGGCTGCCATATGATTCGATTTCATCGACTGTTTCGCGTTCATATACGCTGCAATTGTGAAGTAAACACCAGGAGCTGAGCAAACCTTGTTATCCAGTAATAGTTTGTATCCTCTAAGGATTCAAATTGCATTTTAAGTACGTCGATGTTTGCTGATAGAAAAATAACAACGCTGTGTTCATCTAGGATACAATAAAAAAAAAACAGAAAAAGGTTGCACCAATAAAACAGACTTTGTGTGTAGCTAAATGAAAATATACACTGTTGATAATGAGCTATCTAAATTCAGAGTTCATATTGCTTGGAATTATACAAAAGTGAATGCTCCGGGCAGCTCTGGCAAAATTCTCCGCTGCTTTCTGCTCAACCGCCAAAAATTCCTGAGACACGGTGGGTTGCGGGGAAATCGTTTGAGCCACTGCGTGCATCTGTGAATGCAATAATTCCTTTGTAAATGGCATTGCCTCCTTGCGGTTTTGCAAACTTGGTTGCTGTTGCAGGCACATACAAACATAAATCCTAAACAGACATTGGTTACTCTCTCAAACACACTCACTAACGTTACGTTATGCAGTCTAGTCTGATATAGCCTACATTTTTTCACACGAATGAAGTAGGCCTAGGCTACTAAGTTCTGCAGAAATGATGGGATGACTTTGATTAAAGAAAGTTTCTCCCTCACACTTCCTGGAATAAAACGGTGGCTAAATAAAAGACGACAGCAGCTTCAAAGTTGGGAAGAAAACAACTTGCATCGATGTACCAGAGACTTCCGCTCTTCACTTGGAACGGATACAGGCCTAACATTTCACTTGTCCTTCCGGAAATTAAAAGTAAAAGTCTACACAGACGGATAAATAAAGAGCGATTATTTTCAAACGTTATGACTCCAGGCCAAATGTTTCATCTGCCTCGCTCATATAATTTGGAATAGAAATTGAAACCGTGAGAAACAGCAGTTGATATATATAGGCCTATCCAAAACAATGGACTCTAATTTTCGCCCGAATTTAGCCGAGCTGTGCTGGAACCCAGGGGACTCAATTAGGACCGTGGTGCACTCACATTTCCACCCCCATTGACTCGGTGGTAATTTGTTTACTTCACAGCCAAGTTGGAGGAAACCCTCAACCCGGTTCCTGTGCAAATGTGCTATCTCTTGGGCTACATTGTAGGAATATAGTGCGGTGGGATAGGGGGCTGACATGTTATACGACCTGGCGCCAGGAACAGGAGCAACACACGTAGGCCTATACACACAAGTAGCTACACGTCACATACAAACACACACTTGTCCTTGTTGCACTCCACACTAGGTCAATCTGTGTAATCCTATTCGTATGAAAGTGCAGATGATGCAGAAGCTGGGCCTGTTTACCCGGTTCATGGACAACACAAGCATAATAACCTTAGCTCACTATTAGCATATGCCTTGCTGTCATACAGTATTCTACACCCAGCAATAGAGTCAACCCATCATAAGGGTGTAGCAAACAGGGCTTGCAAACTTGCAATGCGGTAGAAACAACTGATCCCGCCTTCGGCGCCTTCGGCGACAGCAAATGTTGCCAGACAAAAGGGACAGGTGCAACATTTGTTATTCTGGTCCCCAACCACCATAACCAACAGGGAGTTGATTAGCGTGTAGATGCCGGGTGCTAGATCCCTCCGTTTACCTGTGGCACGTGAACAACGCTCATGAGACTGTCTAGTCCCTGTGCAATAACAAGTCTGATATATTTAGCTCGCCAAGGGAGCGCAGTCAAGCAATAACATTAATCAGCTACTAACGATATTATGATGGCAAAGATTCCACAATACATTTCCATTAGGACTTTAACATAAATCAAATCAGTCTGATGATAATCATATTAGACCTGTATATCTATTCTCTATTATGAACCCAAATGTTCACATCAAATAGGACTAAAGGCTACATTAGTAGCCTATCACCATGGTTTCCAATGAGCCATTGTGGAGTTTAGTAACCTACCACAAGACCTTCTGCCAATTTTCTTTCAATATAATGCTATCCATCCTCTAAACATGCAAAGCCCAAACCAACGCACGAGTTCTCTTACCGCAAAGGTCCCAACAGATTTAAACAATAAACGTCAATAAAATAGTATCATATTATGACAGACCACACTGCAGAACGTAAACTTGGACAGACGCTACACCCAATCCGGTTGCTTACTAGCGACATCACTCCGGGGACAGTGTCATGTCCCGGGGGCGCTTCGGGAGACGCACCCCAGTGAAAGCCCCACTATAGAGCGCTGTCACAATCACAACTACCAAAACCCACCCGCCAGCCTTTGATTGTGATTCATTAATGTACACAAAAATCTCTGAACAATCTTGATTTGAATCACACAGCTAAAACCCCATTCACTTTCTCGCACTCTTACTAGTCGTTCTTGCCTTTTAAATAGCCTATAGCACACTGACAGATGGGCGCCACGTAGGGCGGTCGAAGTAGCAAGTGCAAGTTGCCCTTCACCTACCTTTGCCGGTGTGAGCAAAGCACAGCCCCAAAGCCACCAAAATCAACACCTCCGGTATTCTCTGCATCTTCACGGTGCCGGTGTAAATTCAGACGGGGCACTGTGACCTCTCTTTTCCTCGCTCTTTCGCTCCTTCTCCTTCCCAGCCTTATTCTAATCGGCGTTTCTCTACGTTTTCTATTCTTCAAGCCGTAGAACAGTTCTCACTGATATGTCGGACAAGATAAGAGAGCGGAGTGGAAGAATGCAAGCTAGAAAACGAAAGCGCAGCTTGAGGACTTCTTGTGTAAAGAAATCGGGTAGCTACACTATCACTTGCTACAGTTCTTTCTGTGATGTTGTTCCATGCACAACCAACTGCTTTCTGATAAGACGGGACCGAAAGCAAGGCACCCAGGACCAGACCGTTACGTCACGGGCAGGAAAAATATGGATACAATTTTTCCTCCGCCCTTCCTCTCTCCCTCCCATCGACTATGACCGTCAGTTACTTTTGCAATCTTTTTCCCAATCTTTCCGTCCCCAAAAAACGTAACTCTCCCGTCAGCATGCTAACCTGTCCAGCTGCGCCGCCTAATGTAAGACTATTTATTGTAAGATAATATTGCCCACTTGAATAAAAATACCTCATCAGTGAGATAATATCGCCCATGGTGTCATTTTCGTACAGTTGACATAATATGGGCTGAACAAAGTATAGTTATTGTTTTAATCTGAGGTAAAGGTATTTTACAGATGACACAATAGTCCAAGCAAAACAGACTATGGTAAAATGTCAAGTGTTATCTCAGCTGGTTTAATGGCCAATGCGTTCTTGGGATCGATTTCGTTTACCTTACCAACTTAAAGCTAATTAAACACACAGAAGACAATACAGTCTTTACGTAAGCCAATGTTGTTCACAATTTGGAAAATAGTACTATAGGCTTAGGGTTAGGGTTAGGGTTAGGGTTAGTCTACTCGACTGTCTGGACTTCTATTGAAAGGGAATTAAGTAGAAGGAGGAAAGCACGGGTCAGAAGCGGTCCTTTCATGTGGAGTATGCTTCCCGTCTGCTGATAGAAGACTGTATTTGTGTGCTTCGCACGCAGAGCCTAAGGAGTCTGTGTGTGTGTACGTGTGTGTGTACGTGTGTGTGTGTGTGTGTGTGTGTGTGGGGGGGGGGGGGGGGGGGGGGGGGGTACTGTTTATTGGCCGGTGCTGAGCAATCTGATTAATACACTTTTCAATTTTCCTGAGTATCTCAAAGGGACTTTTTTCCTGGCCTATCTCTATGGCAAAGGCTAGTATATTCTGGAAAGCTCAGGAAATATTGACAGTTATCAATGGAGAATCATTCACAGAGATGACTATGCAACTTCTGAAAAGTCTCAGAATGAAGTTTTACAAGACATGGCAAACCATTTTCTTGTGTTCATTGGACAGCCAGTTTGATAAAATCGCAAAGACTCAGGCAGCCAATACCAATAAAAAAAAACAATAGATGGTTTGCACATGGCCATGGATTGCATATCCTAGACTATCAGTAATAGTTCGATATACTAAACCTCAAATGAAAACTGACAGGGTTATAGAAGGCCTGGGATGACAAATATTGCCTCCATTTCAGTGTAATTACAAAGATGTGTATCTATCTGAGGAAGCAGGACTAGATGTTGCTACTGGCTGCTATTGATCAACAGCATTAGAATTCAGAGCGTGCCCAGTATGCTTTGAAGCTTTTCATTATTGACAGCAGCCGCCTCTGCTCTGCCTGTTATCCACTGGAACAATGAGGAGGTGTTGACCATCACTGTACTGCTGTCCACTACATCGGCCATTGGCAGGGATGAACATCAATATCTCTTAAATCTCTCTCAAAGGTAAAGCATGGTAGTATACAATACAATGTCCTATAAATAGAGTGGAGGTGGGCAAGTGTCAAGTTGCGGTGATATACAGCTGAACATCCACTGATAATGATGCCTTTGTGTGTGTGTGTGTGTGTGTTTGCACGCGTGACTTTGAAACAAAACTCACACCAACCGAAGTCTCGTGTCTATCGTCATGAACCAAAACATCGGTTCACTCCCATCTCTCCCGCTGACATAGGCCAGCTACCTTCCACGGTTGACACACAACAGAACGCAGGAGGATAAATCAAACTTGCGACTCCACGTCAGTGCACGTCATGCTGTTCCCTGAGGGAGGGGCGTTGGGGGGGGGGGGGGGGGACCACACTATGAACAGGGCCAGGAATATCCCTCAGGGGACCCCTCTCTCGTCCTTCCAAAAGGAAAACTCCTACCTCCAGCTGATCCACGGGCAGGGAAAGGAGAGGACGGGGGGGACGGAATGACGACGCTGAATATTTCATGTCATCCTCTGGTAATTCCGTGTGTTCGGAGCACGGCCTCGTTCCATTCCAGCGAAACATCCAGCTACTAAGAGCTTACTGAAGGGGTCCGGAAGGTTCCGTTTTTTTTTTCTGGATTACGGCTCATCTACTCCGAAGCAGAACTGTAATGGCCATGCATAATACATGGGGCTTCCTGTGTGGAGCAGGAGAAGGCCCCACGTCCTCAGGGAGCATCTGGAGACCTGGGCGTCCAGATTTATGCTCTGCAGTTGAAGGGCAGGGGGCATTTGCGGAAGAGAAGGCAGAAGGGAATGCTATGTCTCTTGTCCTTCATGTCCTCATCCAGGACACTTGCTCTAGAAATATCATCCGTTGCCAGAGATTTCGTTTCATGTCACCCCCCATAAAAAGAGAAAACCGATTCTTATCTCCTCCTAATTCCACTCATCTGTGTGTGTACAGTATCTCAACGCACAAGCCTCACACACACACACACACACTAGCGTCATTCAATGACTGAACGCCCATCCATCCGCCACTGTTCCGTCTACTACATAAGGCTTCTCCTCCGGGTGAGAAGGGAGGAGGGTGGGTGTGACACGGGCAGGAGGCAGATGCTGCTGCTGGGCCATGGACAGACTGAATACAGCCAAGCCCTACAGCCAAGCCCTACAGGCTCAGAACAAGGCCCTCCAGTGAACTCCACACCCACCCTCAGATGTAGCCGAACGCCAGATCCCTCTCTAGTCGGGAGAGAGAGACGGAGAGAGAGCTGGGAGGGAGCGAGGGATCGTGGGAAGGGATTTTCATTGAATCGCTACATTGGAGGCTTATTGGTTCACGTGCTGGTTCGATGAGTTTGGATTTGTTCCCCATCATAACCTTACTCATGGATCCGGATTTATTTAAGCACGCCTAAACAAACCCTCAATCTTCACGATGAGAAGTTGGGGCTGACTCACCCCTGGACACAGGCGGAATGAGAAAACTTTTACCAACTTCTCGTCTAGTTTCTCTCTATTATTTGTGCTCTTTGTAAAACATTCAATCCCAGCCGCCTTAGGGGGTCCAGATAATCACTTTAGTTTAGAGAAAATGAGTTGGGCTTGGAAAGCTACATTACTTCTGCCTTCTGTCTGCTAGCTCATTTTCCAGCGAGCACCATTAGCCCGTTAAAGCCATTTGGAGATGCACGGCAGAGTGCCACTGTGTTCATCAGTATGGGCCAGGCATGCCTTCAGTCAATTATCACCGGAACTTTCTCTGCCTCCTTCTCCCCAGCTAGAGCATGTGTCACGGCTCACTATCAAGTCAGGAAACCTCAGACGCTAATGGCCCAGACCTGGGCCATCCTTGCGGTTGATTCACGGTTGTGGTTTGGTTGATTAGTGGTCACTGTTTATTTTTTTTCAGTGGGAAGGGTTTAATTGTTTTCTGGTTGTGCATAGGTTCTTTTATGGTTGTGGTTTGACTGTTTTCATGGTTGTAATTGTAGGTTTCATTTAGCTGTTTTGGGGTTGTGATTTGGTTGTTTAGCGGCCATGGTTCATAATCAAATCAGTGAAACTATCAACTGTGCTGCGTGTGGTGCTGTGATGACTATGTGTCTTAACTACTACCCTGCGGTCGATACTTGTATGGCTCTAAACCACTGTGCTCCACTGGAGGCCATGGGCCACAGAGTCTAGCTAACATTTATCGCCAGTTACGGACTCTATGAATAATTTATTCTGGTTCTATTTAAGATCATGACGAGGACAAACTGCTGGAGTCTGTACGGGCCAATATTTCTCCCCTGTACTGCCCTAATAGGCATCCCCTTTGGTGATGCTACTGCAGTCATTATTCTCCTACTCTTCTCTCTCCCTCCCTCCCTCTCTCCCTCCCTCTCTCCCTCACTCCCTCACTCTCTCTCATTCTCCCCCTCTCTCTCTATAGTTTTCCTGTCTTTGTAACCCTCCAACTCCGTGGAACTATTTTAAGAACTGGAGTAATTCCAGCCAATACAAAAGAGTACAATGGAAGTGTTGACCGGCGCTGTGACGGATAGAGCTAGAATTAGACAACCCAGTGGCTCAGGATGGATGTGCGGTTTTTCAGCAGACTAGGGCTCAGTGCCACAACCAGAAGGATCATTCTGGAAACAACGAAGAAGGCCTATACAACATCAATTAGGGAATTGAACCATGCACCCGGATCAATGCTTATCATGTCAGGCTATTGTCCAAAGAGGGAGAGCGTTATCTATTAGAGGCAGGTTGGTAGGGACATTAGATGGAGGGAGGATGTAGGCCATCCATATGTATTGCTATTGAGCACACTGGCTGGGTTTGGCTGGGAGGGTTAGTGCCATTGACAGATCAATCAGGCACATTGTGAGGAATCAAACCCACACACACACACAGAGGGCGTCTGCACACCGACGCACAAGAGTTACACCAATTTCAGCACAGTGGACACCCGCATTACCAGGACCAATTCCAGCACCATGGACAGCTCCTCACTCATTTCAACCCCAATGGGGAAACAATTATGTAGTTTAGCACCAAGGACAGCGCCCCTGCAAGCTTACACCCAACAGCATGTCCGGTCTCCCTCACTTCTCGAAAGTCGCATGGCCAAATACTGGTTGGCTGATTCAAGCCGTGGCATTTACAAAGCCTCACAGTAAATCGTTAAGAGGAGCCGATGTGAAAAGGACAGGAGAACACAGGGCTGCGGGCTGTGGCAGCTACGCTATGCTTAACGGATATAACACTGACTGACAGTTTAAACGTATGCACATGGTCTGCAGCACAAACGAAGGAAGGCACACCGAAGATAGGTCAGACTCTCGCTCTCTTCCGCGCTCTCACTCTCTTTTTGTCTCTTTTTGTCTCTCTCTATTTGTACAGATATAGTATGTACAATATAAGTAGAGAGAGACCAATGGACAGACAA
The DNA here is from genome assembly GCF_021917145.1 of Hypomesus transpacificus. Taxonomy (NCBI): domain Eukaryota; kingdom Metazoa; phylum Chordata; class Actinopteri; order Osmeriformes; family Osmeridae; genus Hypomesus; species Hypomesus transpacificus. The sequence continues at coordinate 780,823 of NC_061074.1, forward strand.
ACAGATAGAAAGAGACCAAGTCAGGGCAAACTGTACAGCGTTTGTATATACAGGATGTCTCTCTGTTTCTCTGTCTGTCAATCTCTGTTCCCCCCTTTCTCTCTTTCCCCTTCCTTCCCCTCTCCCCCTTTTCACTCCCCCACCCTCTGATATATTCTACATTATTCATGAATCCCTCAATCAAGGGTGTAACTACATCAAGATGCAAAAAAGAGGGGAACAGAGAAGGAGATGAAAATAGAGGCAGCCCGACAGAGATATGAATGAGAGATCTCATACTGGGCACCCAAGACGCTGCGTTTTCCCTGGATTGACAAAACGAATGGAGATCTATATGAGGCAAACCAGCGACAGTGGCCGGGGTCTAACGAAGTGATCGTGGAGGACGAAACCTCTACCTCCTCAATCACTCCCACACTGGGGAGACAGCTGAGGGAGGGAAAGGACGGAGGGAGAGGGAGAGGGAGAGAGAGAAAAAACGAGGGGGAGGGAGAAAGGAAGGTTGGACAGAGAGAGATTGAGGGATGAAGGAAGGAAGACGGGGGGATGGGCAGAGAGATGGAGGGGGGTGAAGAGAAGAGAGAGTGCGAGACCGAAACGAAAAGCAGGGCTACGGGTATGCAAGTGTTGCCATAGTGTCAGCCAATCCCGTTGAGTTCCATTTGCCGGTGTCGATCACACCGTGGGCTTGTCGCCACACAAACGTCAAAGGTGTGTGGTGACATATGTCAAATCTCCATGTTTCCATGTAGGATTGTTCCACACTGTGCTGGAGTTGTTATTGCTGCTACAATAAAGGTATATAAAGGGAAACACAGAGAGAAAGAGAGACAGAGAGAGAAGCGGGGTATAGAAGAGGTAGGGCAATCCAAACTACTCTCGGTTTCTGAAAGGGCCTCGATTGTATAATTCATGAAGCAATATGCGTGTTCCTACTAGTTGCCATGGTCTGGGTTTGGGTCTGGCGATGTTTGGACAATGTTGTCAGAATGCTCCCACAGTGTTCTGCCCGCCACATTCCCCCAGGAGCCAGGAAACCCAGTCCATATGGAAAGGGACTTTCATGGCGCCACGTCAGAGGACACTGACTGGAGAGATGGTAAAAGAGATTGGGAGGATGGATGGAGTGACACACAAAAAGAGAGGCCATGCTTGCTTTGGTAAGCCATTTGGAGAGAGAGAGAGAGAGAGAGAGAGAGAGGAGAGAGAGAGAGAGAGAGAGAGAGAGAGAGAGAGAGAGAGAGAGAGAGAGAGAGAGAGAGAGAGAGAGAGAGAAAAAAAACGAGGGAGGGAGAGAGAAGAGATAGTAAGGGGGGGCAGAGTGGCACATACATTATTGACAGGACTTGCTGGCTGTGGCATTCTAAGCCTGTTCTCCATAGACTCTCTGCTTCAGTAATCTAGTTTACTGTCCAACACGAGGAGCTGAACACAGAGGGAGATGATGTAGTGGGCAAATATGGTTGGGCAGGAGGATTTGCACAGGCCAAAGAGCGCAGAGAGGAACCTAGTTTATGAATCATGACTTCTAATGAAGTAGCCAGAAGCCAAACGACACATGGACAGAGTTCTGGGGTTTGGGGAACTGGGGATGAGAGGAAGATGGGAAAGAAGACTGAAGTAGGAAGAAAGCTGTGTTTCCGATAAGATGAGGCTCAGGGAGTGAGGAAAGAGGAGGAGAAAAGGGGGAAGGAAAGAGAGGATGGAGAGAAAGAGAGGAGAGAGGGAAAGAGTTTTTTCTCAGACGGGGACAGGAAGATTGCATTCCTAAATCAACAAAGTCTGGGATTTAGGTTTAGTGTTGTAGTATGGATTGTTTTTTCATTAGATGGCTGTTGGGTGAGATTATGTCTGTGAGTGTGTGTGTTTGTGTGTGTGTGTGTGCAACCTCAGCCCTCCCCAACACGTGTCACACCTTGCTGAGATAGTGTCCTCTCTAGGTCACAGTGACCTTGCCTGGTGGGTGCAGCGACACAGCCAACTATCTCCGCCAGCAATCAACCTCTGGTGAGCTCACCAGCTCGATCACCACCACACTGGAGCCATTGTAAAACACTGCAGCACGATCAAATCAGCGGTGACAGATGCTCCGTGGATGTTGACACTCACACACACACACGCACACACACACACACACACACACACACACACACACACTGACACACACACACAGGCAAACACGCAGGTACAGACCCACACTCACACATAGGGAGGTACCCACATATCCACACAGATATGCATGCAGTAGACACACCCACACATTTGACACATGAACACACACTCACACACCGCCGGTCTCCCATTCCCAAGGTCTAATCTGCAAGCATCAAGCAAACCAAGCAAGCCATGAACCAGGACTGAGAAGCAAAAACCTTCTCTCTCTCGCCCCTCCCTCTTACCTCTGTCCGTTCCAATCGTCCTCTCTCACTCTCCCTCCATCCCTCTCTTTTCCCCTCTTCTGTCACTTTCCCCCGCTGTTCTTCATTCTCTCCATCCCCACTGGCCTCTTTCTGTCCACTCTTGTTCGGTACCGCACCCTGTCTTGCTTATTTCCCCCCCCCTCCTACTTACTCTCTACCCCAACTGGCTTGAGATGTTGGACTTTGTGTGTCGTAAACAACTGGATTTGTGTCGAACGTTCCCTATCTACTCCTACCATCTTATCTCCTCACGCAACCCTCCTTATCGAGCAGACGCACCAGCCCAACAGGAGCTGCACGAGGCAGGGTGGGCGTGCAGCGACATGTAGAGACTCCTTATTGTTTAATCCTACATAAACATCCTCATTTCCATAGGTTAGCGCTGTGTTTTCATGCCTGTTTGTTGGAGTGTGTGCACTTTTCCCCAAGGACCTCTACAAAGACTGGTGGGGAAAGTAATTAGATACGTGTAGAGGTGTGTGTAAGCACCAGCCCCCTCTCCACACGTACATTTTTATTTTATGGTGTTTATTTTCTTCCATCCTCCTCCTACTTCATTCCCTCATTACAGTATGCATTTATGTTAAGGAGTTTTTGCATATTCATACGAGTCTCCGAGGCATGAGATTTTATGAGCACATATTTAAGAGAGAAATTATTCTCTCTTTCAGACATGCTGAAATGTGCAAAACACACACAGTTAAGAGATAAGCCACCTATTGAAAACCAGCCTCCTGGAGGCAATATCTGCATTTGAACTAGACACACAAACACCACACATGCACACACACATGCACACACACACACACGTAACTGAATAACCAGGGCGAAAGATTTAACTCGCAGTGAAACCACACACGCTAATCAAATAGCTTGAGTTTCAATACCAAAGCCAGCTAATTTGGCCATTGGCAGAATTGAGTGGGTTGCTCAATTGGAAATGAATGTCCCCCCCACGATCACTCTCCTACACACACACTTCCATTGGAAGCACGACAGTGGATTATGGTTTACCTTATGATGTTAGCAATGAATCGCAGTCCCCTTTGCCCCCCCCCCCCCCCCCCCCCCCCCCACACACCCCCCACCCCTTTTACTTTCTCCACTGCCACTTCGGTCATATTTATTTCTACTGGTCAGTAGATAACCTCTGCTGAGTGTATAACTATCAGTCAAACACACAGCAGGTTTTTCTCAAGGACCAAACGTTGCCAGTGAGTTGTGTGATTGAAGTACCAAAGCAAATTTCATTCATTGCCGTGCATATTATCTTCAATCTAAATGTCACTGACACTGATACAGATATCATCACTAACTTTATCCTACATGAATATTCATTCATGAAGATTTCCCCTTTAATCAATAGACGCATCAGCCAATAGAAATCCCCTCACAGCAGGGAGCCAGGCCAATTCCACTTCAAGTGTTTCCTCTGAAAGCAAATTGATTTTCAATAATGATGAATAATGAATAATTTGTTTCATTAAATTCCCAGCTTTCAACAATATTTTTTCTTTCTTTTTCACCTTTTTTCTTCTTCTTAACAGCACATTTTAAACCAACACAAAGACACTCAAAGCAGGAAGTGAACCTGGCAACTTTAAGCTGCAAAAGCTACACTCAGCCGACTCAAAAAAACCTAATCTAATCTATTGCATGATCAGTATTACAGAACAACCCACAAAGCACCCTTTCTGTCCCAGAGCGACCACCACCGCTAGCTACTCTGCCACCCTGGCCGTGGCCCAGACCCCGCATGCACAAATCTCCTACAGCCTCGCTCTGCTTCCGTTAAGCGTTTTGCCGACGTTCTTCTTGTCACTCTTGGTTTAGCCTTCCGGGCAGCGTTCAGGTTGGAGAAACGTTTGCCAACGGTTCCTCATGGTTAAACCCGTTCATTTACATTGACAGGTTTATTATAACTTCCTGCTCATTTGCATAGGTAATCAGGCTGTATTTTTCGCAAGCCTGTTAAGATTTAAGATGGCAGCAGCTAATTGGAAAAGCAACTCCACAAGACGCCATTCAGTTTGTCGTCGCTGTTTCCCCGGGACTAATAAAGTACAGCTACCCAGTTCCCACTACACAGAGCAAATTGAGCGGTTTTGTTTTTGGCCCCAGACGAGGCGTATGAAACAGGTTAATTACTTTGGCCCTGGTTTGTAATAGGAGAGAAACAGTTTGAAGCTCAAGCTTTTGATTTCTATTGTCCCAGGACATGGAGTGTAGGGAGGGGAGGTATGGGGAGGGCAGATGGGGCAGGTATGGGGTGGAGGGAGGGGGGATGGGGGAGCGATGGGGAGGAGGGATGGGGCAGGTATGGGGTGGAGGGAGGGGGGATGGGGGAGGGATGGGGAGGAGGGATGGGGCAGGTATGGGGTGGAGGGAGGGGGGATGGGGGAGGGATGGGGAGGAGGGATGGGGCGGGTATGGGGTGGAGGGAGGGGGGATGGGGGAGGGATGGGGAGGAGGGATGGGGCAGGTATGGGGTGGAGGGAGGGGGGGATGGGGGAGGGATGGGGAGGGATGGGGAGGAGGGAGGGGGGATGGGGAAGGGATGGGGAGGAAGGTGGAGGACTGCTGGAGTGATGGACAGAGGTGGAGCTGGGCAGAGATGGAACAGGCTTGGTGGGAGACGGAGCGTGAACGAGTTGTCTTGCTCTGTGTACAGTGGTGGACCTCATCAGATCAAGGAGGAAGAGGAGGGAATGAGCGAGGCGTCCATATCACAGCTGTCAACGGATGTCAATCACCAGCGGAAGAGCAAACACAGTGTGGCTCCTCACACTGTGTTCGCCACACACACACACGCCCACACACACACACACACACAAACACAGACACACACCCCCACACACACATTATCTTTTCTCACACATGACCACACCCGCAGCCTGTGGGGAAAGGGAGTGTTGCTCCTCAGAAATCCTGCCACTGAGGAAAGGGTTTTAATGAAGTCAGCCCAGTGGGTTCTCTCTACTTTACCCCACGTGGCCCGACAATGGGGCAGCAATTTCATTATCAATGGAGGGGGCATCTTCTCCCTCCCACCCCCACCTGAAACACACACACACACTGACCAGCACACACACACACACACACACACTGACAAGCACACACGCTACCCTTTGTATGCAATAGACATTCTCTTGCATGCATGGGGGGTTGACGGTCGCTCACACAAATTCAGAGAAGAAGTGAGCCACACACTGTCTGCTGGCCTCTTCCATGTGCCATCTCCATTCGTCACCTCACACACTGCGATGCTGCGACTCTCTCTGACGCTCCACATGTCCCTGTTCACTCATTACCTTCTGTCCCCTCTCCTTCCCTTTCATCCCTTCCACGCCCTCTCTCAGTTTGCTTTCCTCTGTCGCCCTGTCCCTTCCTCCCCATTACTCTCTCTCTATAATTGTCTCTTTGTCTCTCTCTTTGTCTATCTCTCTCTCTTTGTCTATCTCTCTCTCTTTGTCTATCTCTTCTCTCTTTGTCTATCTCTCCTCTCTTTGTCTATCTCTCTCTCTCTCTCTCTCTCTCTCTCTCTCTCTCTCGCTCTCTCTCTCTGTATCTCTCTCTCTGTAGTTGTCTCTCATTCTCTCTCTAGAGAAGCAAAGGTCACCTTATCGTTCTCCCGGTGGCTTTGTGTTTGGCTGTCCTGTTTTCTCATTTCCTTCTCCACACCGGTGGGTTTGATTCTATATACTAGCATCAGATTTCAACTAGCCCCACACACTGCCACACTACAGTCCTAAGGCTGACAGCTAGTCCTCAGGGGGCACGCACGCTCCAACAAAACAATGCCACACAAACTGTTAACATCGTTTTTGCAAAAGACACATGGAGGCAAATCTTTGCAGAGCTAAACAGAGACAGAAAGATTGAAGTGAGTCCAAAAAGTATTTGTGTCGGTTTGCGTCTGTGTGTGCGTCTGTGTATAACCCCAGAGCCGAGGCAGGGTGGAGGAGGTTAATGGAAGTTAGAAAGAGGAAGCTGCTGGGCTGGTATCGGCTCTGTTTGAACATCCACACACACCTGTGTCACCTCAAGAACTCTGGCACAGTCACAGATCAAGGTGAGGTGCCCGAAAGAAAGGAAGTAGGGAGCTGGGGAGGGAAAGGGAGAGAGACAGCGAGAGAAAAGGGAGGATATCCATCACCAGGACTGATTGACAGCCTGAAACAGGGATTGGATGAGAGATTAGAGGGGGTCAGACGGAAGAAAAGAAGCTGAAAAAAAGGAGGATCGACAGATGAGGAAAGACTTTTCATGCGGACCCACATTTTATTGACCGTCGTTCATACCTTCCCCCTTTCCTGTCTTCTCCTCGCTGGCTCCTTCCATCGCTCTCCCTCTCTCGTGTCTCTTTAGCGGGGAAAGTGGCCCGAGGCTTTGCCAATCTCGCTAACAGCATTCTCAAACCGTGTTTTTAGTCCTGTCACTAATTACACAGATCAGCACTCACACTTTGAGCAGCACTCAGGAGTTCTGAATATTACACCCGAGTGAAAATGTCCACCGTACTCGCAACCATTAAAAAAATAAAAATCGAATGAAAAAGGATTTGGAGTCTTTCTTCACAATGGCGGTCTTTGCTGGAGGGGCCATTGAGCCGGCCTAATGCATGCCTCGTCCAGCACTCTGCACTCGGGTTGAGGTGAAAATGACATAATTGCAGTCATCATCGGGTCGGCCATGTTGTGTTCCCTCTGTGCAAATGTCGCTTTGTCCTTTCACTCAAGTTCACATTTGTCAGGCTGAATAAGGTAGACATGTGCTTTGAGAGACCATTAATAGATGCCAGAGCTTAAAATATACATTTGTGAATAATCAATGCCCAGGTAGACCATTGTTACATCGGAAACCCAGAGCTAGAGGTCAGTTTGACAAGATCACCACAAGAGGTGACCTTCAGGATGTTAGATGTTTTGAATGTGTGTGCATGCGCGTGTCCCGTTTGATGTGTGCGCGTGTATGCTTGTGTGTGAGTGTGCTGATCGGGGGGGGGGGGATGGGGGGACCAGTTGACCAGTTGAACTGGTCCGTGTGTTTTTATGTGGGTGTCCATCCATTTGGGTGAGCGTGTGAGTCCCAGATAAACTGAAAGAATGGCTTCATCCAGCATGTACGCCTTCTGCCTCCTGATGTCATTGTTTGTTCTGTGTGGGGCTAAGCTGGGCAGTCAACACTCATTGTGGGAGCTGGCTCAAATGGTGTGTGTGCATGTGTGTATGTGTGTATACGTGTGTGTGTGTGTGTGTGAGGTCATTGTAGCGATAGTAAAGAACTCGGTCTGGTAGTGAGTGATATCACAGATCTCCAGAGCCAGTCTGACTGTGGTCTGGTTGTCTCCAATACCGACTGGTCACACCCAGTCAGCCCTCTGGCCCCAAGACAGGGAAGACTCACACACACACATAAACACAGACAAACCCTAATACTTCCAAAGACAACCATAGCGACAAGACAAAAACAAAGCAACAAAGCAAAAGGATCTGAATGTTGTGCTCAAAGCGGCGAGAAACCCCCATTCAAAAACACAACCTCAAATAATGTTGCTTTCACACACTGATTATCCCCTCAGCTCCTCCGATAATAACAGACCACAGCCAGAGACTCGAGGTGTTACATGTTCTTCAAGGTTTCCTCATGGCTCTGGCAAAGGTGTGACGCAAGCCGCCTCAGCGCAGACAAAGACAGGTGGTGTGGGAGGACTGACACACAGACCTGGAGATCAGGGAACTCACTGGAAGACAGGAAGAGAAAGAATGAAGAGAATGAATATCCCCATCTCCTGGTCCCAGTCCAGCTGTCACAGGGAGTGTTTGGGCTCACGGCATCCTGTCACACGTGCAAACGGGATGAAGGAGGAGGAGAAGCGTGCCTGTGTGAAGGGAGGGGGGGGAGGAGACGACACGGAGACCAGAAGAAGGAGATGAGCGAGCGTCTAAGAGGCGTGTGGAAGGGGTCCTGGTGAAGGGAGAACGATGAGCAGACTGAAAGAAGAGCGGGAGAACAGGGTGTCTGGGAGCGAGATGGAGAGAGACAGAGGGAGGGAGTGTGCTCCTCTACGGATGGAGAGAAAGGGGGGGGGAAAGGGGGTGAGAGAAACACGGACAGGGTTAGGGTTATTGGTCTGGGTTAAAGAGAAAGGGAGACAAAAAGGGAGAGAGAGAGAGAGAGAGAGAGAGAGAGAGAGAGAGAGAGAGAGAGAGAGAGAGAGAGAGAGAGAGAGAGAGAACATGTCAGCCCTTACTTAGCTGGAGGGACAATTGACACTGTCGATGGACAAGTTGGTAGATTACCCAGAGGCTCTGGAGGCGTGGATTAGGGTATGTCTCCTATCCAGACACTCTACATCCACACGGCCTGCTAGCATTACAGCTGCAGTGGGATTTTTCATAGAATTGACCTGGAACCACACACTGGACTCAATTAATCCTTTCATTAGAGACAAATAGGAAACAGTCAGTTGTTGCACATAATCTAGTAAGAACAGTGGGTATGTGTGTATCTGTTTGTCTGCAAATTCCTTGCCTGTGCAAACTTTCATGGCGTATAAATCCCTTTCTGATTCTGATTCTGTTGGTTTTAGGCTTGCCCAAGTATCTTTGACCACAGCTGCCTTGCTGCTCTGTGTGTATGTATGTATGAATATGTTTCAGTATCTGCGTGTGAGTAATGTGAGTGTGGGGTGTGTGTGAGAGAGAGCAAGACAGAGTGTGTATCCGCAGGGCTTGTGGTGTGTACATAATGAATATTGATGAGGAAGTGTGGAGGGAGTTGCAGGTTGCCAGACATGCTGGGCCATGTGTGTATGTGTGTGTGTGTGTGTGTGTGTGTGTGTGTGTGTGTGTGTGAGTGTCCAGTAGACTCATCAAACATGTTTTATACTGATACAAAGCCAAGTACATTACATAGCCTCTCCTAACTTCCCAACAACTTCTAGCCCTATGGTGAGCGAGCTTTCTAACTGCCCACAAATGTGATCTCTTGCGTTTGACCTTTTTTGACCTCTAATTGTACTTCGTTGAGATTGGTCCTTGAATGCACACACTCACACGCACTCACGCACACACACAACCTATCGATACTGCCTAAAATATGCCAAATAATCTAGTAGATAGAAAGTAGGCACCCATTCCTAATATAGGGGGTATAACAGAAAGGTAACCTACATGTTGGCGTGCCAAATGACGATGTGTCCTTGGGCAAGGCACTTCACCCTACTTGCCTTGGGGAATGTCCCTGTACTTACTGTAAGTCGCTCTGGATAAGAGCGTCTGCTAAATGACTAAATGTAAATAGCAGCTGGACACCTGAATTATCAAGGAGAATTTTGAGGGTAGAACAGGAAGGAAGACAAAACACAGAGCACACAACGACACAACGACACACACACACAAACACACACACACACACACTTCCAACCACCAATATCCCAGCCCTCTTCTATTTAGTATTGAAATATAAATGTTTTCATTCGGACACATATATGGCAGAACACGCCTCCCTGTACTAGATATCTATATATTTAGATGTCAAAAGCAGATTAGACATGGTACCCCTATGCAGCACAGCTACAATCATGGGAAGTGTTCACTTTCTGTGTGGCTGCAGAACAGAGGAACTGTGGGGGTGACTGTGAAGGTGCCAGATGCTGGTGTTGATGGGGGGGAGAGAAATATGTTTACCTTCTGAGTGTGTGGGAGAAAAAAAAACGATTCACTCACTTCACAACGTGAGCTTTTTGTGAGATGGTTCCAGATTATTCTCTATTTCCAAACTGACATTTATGTCTTTGTTACTAACCACACACGCACACACACACACACACAAACACACACACACACACAAAAACAGCACTCACTGAACTTTACAATGATATGTCTGTACTGTCAGTGTGTATGTGTGTATTATGTGCACACAGAAAAGATCAAGCATAGTACAAAATGCGTGTATGTGTTAGTCATAAAGAGATCATCAGTTAATGGTTAGAGAAGCCTGTCTGTATACATAATATAATAGAACTTGCTTTAACTATTGTAACCTGGTATAAAATACCATATTTTTCTTCTAGCGAGTCTGAAAGCAAAATGGTTCTATTGTGTTCACAGTGGAACATTGTGGACCTTCGAATTGTTACAGTGACTTCAAAGCACAAAGCCCAAATACTATTCAGTCAGAGACCATAGGTGGGCAAGAGCTTACTTACGTGTAAAGTGGAAAAATGCACAAATACATATTTGACACAATGTAGAAAGAGAGAGGTGCGTGGAGAACCAGCTGATGGAGATAGAGGATGAGCAGAGCAGGTGGGAGAGGCATGGAGCGAGGGATGAAGGGGAAACAGGCAGAGGGAGAGGTAGAGAAGGTCATGGTAAAGTGACAGACCAGACAGCTAAACAGCAGTCCAACACTCTCCGGGAGTGTCAGGACAGGAGAGGAATCCTCGCAGCCCTGTGATCAACCCCAACACAACCCCAACACAACCCATGGTAAAGGATTCGGCCTAGTGGTTAGAGCATTTGATGGCAGCTCGAGAGGTAGCAGGTTGAAAATCGCCCTCTGTGTATCATGGCGTCTGCTAAATGAACACATTATTCCAACACACAAGCAGAAAACACACAGACAAACAGTATACAATGAAAGCTCACAAATGAACCTCGTTTAATCCCTTGCCACAGCTACAGTTCAGCCACAGTTGCAATCTTTGTCTTCAGAAAACACCACAAGTTTTTCAACAAAGCAATAGCTCCCCCATGTGTGTAAGCAAGAGAATACAAGAATACACTGACATATCTAGAAATCACAACAGAGAACCAAGGTCGCACTGAAAACAACTGAACCTAATAAGAGGACTGCTAGTATACTCTTTAATTGTTGCTTTACCAATTTTAATACAAACATCAAAAGCTGCTAGATACAATCAAATATCCAGAACATGATGTGACTGGTAACATGTTGCTCAATGCAAAGGGTGGTAACCTAGGTGAGGAGCCCATCTGTAGCCTGTACAGAGGATCGCTTGTACAGTATGCCTCGTATGTGAGTGTACAAGGGTCCCTGCAAGTGTCCATGTAACCAAGATTACATCAGCTTGGTTTGATAAGCAGAGCGAGTGAGATAGCCAACCCTTGCAAGATGCACACTGTTTATAACAGTTTATAACTGTTTATAATGGCCAAAGGGAAGAGGTCAGTTATGAGGAGTGTCACATCATAATATGTTATCGTACGTGTGATAAGTGTGAGCCTTGTGAAGTGACCTTTGACACCTAGGCAACTCCTAGGAAGGTGACGAGGCATTTGCTGGTTTTTTCACAAGGTGCATTTGCCAAACACCTCTCAATCTCTTGTACTGTTGTATTTGATTCAAACGTCTTGAAGCTTGTGGGTGCGTGTGTGTGTTGATAAAGCAAGTAATGTATTCAAACGAATTTGTAATTATTACAGTACAATACACGGTCAGGGTAGTATTGGTCAGTTTGGGAGTGTCTACATTGTATTTGGTCAGTATTTTTGTGTCAGTGTTCGGTCCGTCTGTGTATATAGAAGATCCACATTTTGTTTATCTCCAATAATAAAACAAACTCAGGAAAACTCTCTACCTCGTTTTGTCCTCGACCAAACATAAGCATCACCACCCTCTTATGTGTATGAACACAGTACCATCACCATGCAGAACCTAAACATGATGCAAGCCATCACACAGCATACATTCACTAGCCATGCTTTATAAGGTAACTGCTTCAATGGGGGTACAATCTCTACAATTTATTGCCACTTATCTGGTGTCCTGGTGTGACCTGTATTGTCTCTATAGGACATATGACAACACTAGTTCAGAGTATTAGGTCATCTTGAATTTATTGACACTACATTGACACAGAATAGATCACACACATTCACACTAAAACACATCCTGATTTCCTCATGGACGTAATATTGTTTCAATTCGATTGCAATAAAAAGGCGTTTGCCATCGACTTTGAAAACTAAAATAAGCTACAGAAGTGAAAACACAGTCTGACACGTGTGGACAAGTAACTTCTCAGTAAATATGGACAGATACAAATATGTGTGCTTGTTTTTAGGAATTAGATTTCACAAGAAATCTTGTTAAGATAGATATTGGTACATGAGTGTCAGTTCATCTCCCACTCTCAACAGGCATGCATGGCAGAACAGCCTCCTGCAGTCTCACTTGTCTCCAAAAAGAGAAAGGAACTTCTTTGCCGATCTGTTTTTCACTGATCTGGGTCCTCGGCTCTCGTTTTGCCATCTCATTCTCTCCATCTTTATATCTCTGTCAGTGCATTACAATGAGTAAGTGATCTAACTGGCCTGTTAAGTGGCTGTTAGTAAGACATCCTAAGTGCGCCCCCCCCCCCAAACACACACAAACACACACATATACACACATAGCATGCACAGACTGTACATGCACACAAATGCTTCGACCCACTCAGACACACGTGCAAAAGGAAATCGACGTACACGCTCAAACTCTTTTCCCCTGTCCTCTCAGAGACAGACTTGTTATCAAGCGGACCCTGCCCCTTCAGTCCAGCATTACACACACACACTGTATAAAGGGCTGGGCTCTTCAGACAATCTCTATCAGTCCACTGCTAGATATTTCCAGGTCCTTACCCACACACCATCGTCAAAATGCCTGCAGACTACAATGGAACATGGGAGATGGTATCCAACGACAAATTTGAGGACATAATGAAGGCGATTGGTAAGTGGTCCTTCTACCGCCTGTACGAAAACAAGGTTTTCTTGCCAGTATGTTTGAGAGCGGCCGAGGGCGAGGACAGGAGAGGAGGATGTAGGAGGATAGGAGAGAGGGAGTGAGAGACAGAGAGAGACACAGAGGGGAAGCAGAAGAAGGATGAAAGAGAGGACAGAAAACAGGAGAATAAGAGTGGATCTAGAGATAAACAAGTCAAGTTCAGATATAAAAGTCAGAGAGGAAAAGAGAGAGAGGGGGCATGTGAATGAGAAAGAAAGAGGGAAGAAGAGAGAGAAAGAGTGTGTGTGTGTGTGTGTGTGTGAATGTGAATGTGTGTGAAAGAATGCACCGGCTGTGCTTCATTTACTTATTGAGCTGCTGTCAGGCCAACTTAACCTCCACAGTGTGATCCGCCCGCCGCCTGTTATCAAGACGAATAAATATTGATTCACTCTTTCCGTCTTCCCATCCTTCCCCTTCCGGAGGAGACCAATTTCGACCTGGCTCTGGCACGCAGGCGTGACGTTTGGAAGCTAGGCTGAGGCGCCATCCGCTCGCGCCGCATTGATCAACCCCCAAAGTCTTTCATTATTCACAACTTTATCTGCAATTCATACTGTAACACTCCCTCTGCGTTTCACCCCAGCAAATCCGAAAATCCTAAATCCGTAACGTTTCATTCTGCGCCTCTCATTACCATGAGCGAAGGGAAAATTACGCTGAATATGGAAATGGAGACAAAAATATGCTTTGGGTGGGTAAATAAGAGAGTTTCATCACAAAAATGGACAGATTTAAATTGAATTTTCAAATGGAATATGAATATCAGAATGGGTGGTTGGCTTTGGTGGGGCTTAATGTTTAATGGGTGGTGAAACTCATTTGGGTCTATTTCCAACCCAAGGTCATTTTTAAAAGGGTAAATGGGATTGTCAACAGAGTGCGCTGAGTGGAATTGTAATTCTTAGACTGCAGCAGAAGTCTATTGTGTGTGTGTGTGTGTGTGTGTGTGTGTGTGTGTGTGTGTGTGTGTGTGTGTGTGTGTGTGTGTGTGTGTGTGTGTGTGTGTGTGTGTGTGTGTGGTATATGGCATCACAGGGGACATAGAGAAGAAGGCATTAGGGTTTCTTTTATCCAAATTCAGTCCTAATGTGCTTATGGGACTCCCTGTGATGTGGCAGTTTGACTGACAAATGGAAACATATTAAATATCCCTTTAATGTTGGCACACACAGATGAAAACATATTAAGTATCCCTATAGACATACACTGATATCCCAGGGCCATGCAAAGCCTCTGCAATGATTTCTAATTTAATCTTTAACTATTGGCCCCTATGGTTTGTCTGTCCTGCAGACATTGACTTTGCCACCAGGAAAATTGCAGCTCACCTGAGCCAGACCAAGGTGATTGTCCAGAACGGAGACAAATTCGAGACCAAGACCCTAAGCACCTTCCGGAACTACGAAGTGAACTTTGTAGTAGGGGAGGAGTTTGAGGAGACCACTAAGGGGCTGGACAACAGAGTGGTCAAGGTAGGACTGATGACAAAACCATAGAGTTTGAAAAGTTCAGATTCATACCTTGGAAAGGCTGTGTCAATGAATGCTTTTAACACTTAGCCTTCCGGATTCAACTCTGTATGCTTGTGTAAGGTATACGTGTGTGTGTGTGTGTGTCTCAGACATTGGTCACCTGGGATGGAGACAAGCTGGTGTGTGTCCAGAAGGGAGAGAAGGAAAACCGTGGTTGGAAACATTGGATTGAGGGAGACCTACTGCACCAGGTGAGAAAGAGAGAGAGACAGAGAGAGAGAGAGAGAGAGAGAGAGAGAGAGAGAGAGAGAGAGAGAGAGAGAGAGAGAGAGAGACAGAGAGGTGTAATGGGGTGGAAGAGTGAGAGTAAGCGAGAGAGAGAGTTAAAGCAAAGCAATCGTTCAGCTACTCACATGTGCCAAGATACATTTATATTATGTAACTGTAAATCTGATATTTATTACGTGTTAATCTAATGTTGAGTGTCTGTCTGTTTTAGGAAATCACCTGTAAAGATAAAGTCTGTCGCCAAGTATTCAAGAAAAAACAATAAAAACTGATTTCATCACCTGATACTAATGGCTTCATTTTTGGGGGGCATAATGTGTGATCTGTTTTTGATGACATTGTATATATATATCCAATTAATACATCATCCAACTGTCAAGTGTAGTGAGTTATGAGTTATTTCTGCATGTGTTCTTTCAAGCATGCATGATTTATTGGATTTGCTGCCGTTTTATGAACACATCTTTTTCTCGATTCAATCTCCAACCAAGGTCTGGGCGTTAATTCTTTGATAAAGATAAAGCTGACTAAAAAGTAGCCTAATTAATTTGGTAGAATACTAAAAAAGATTAAAATACATTTTTAATGTTATCAGATAACTCTTTGGAGTTGCCGGTGTTATCTACACCACAAGGACACTTTTCAATGATAATCAATGAAGCTCTGAACATAAAACGATGAAGCAACATGGACTATGACAGCGCAAGAGCAGAAACTGCAAGATTTATAATTGCAATTTGCAGTTTAATGCTATACTAACATAAAGCGGAGGTCGTCACGCATGTAGCCCATATATGCATCTGCTGAGATATAGGATTAATAAAGAAACGTGCGTGCCTGTCTGTCTGTCACTGATTTAAACTTCATGGCAAACTGATTTGCAACTTTGTCAACCATAATTCTATTTGTCTATCTTTACAGGTCCCTGTTTTTTGAGCTCTTAAGAATAATTGCAGAAATTGCCTACTTAGAATGTTTTGATTAAATCTTAATTAATTAATGTTTCAAATATAATCCACACTTGCTTATTTGTTTAGTACGGTACAGGGGAGAGGAATTTTCATTTCAAAGACATCTGCGAATAACCAAACACCTTCACATTGACTTCGGTCCTCTGTTACCCACGTCCATTCTGTTTCTGTAAACTGCCTATAGGCTGTCTGCTATAGTACAACATGTTCCAGCTCCCCACCGGATCTTGCGAAGAGCATAGACAGGAAACCCCATAGAATCCACGTAGCCAAAGATTATCCACTCAATCTCCCTGTTCAAGCCCGACGCGTGTTGCTGGGAGGACGGGCACTTTATAAAACACCACCCGCCGAATTGGAAACATGGTAAGGCTTAATGAATTAAACTTTGGTAATAAAATACATGCTCTTATTCGAGGCATCACCTTTCCAAAACCGATCTCAAATTTTCTTATAAAGCGTTGTATCTTACGACAGTTTTTTGCAACATAGTATAATATCGTCGCACTACAGTAGGTTACCTTATATCGTTTATAAATTAACACATAATGTCACGCAACATGAAGAAACGTTTCAGCATTCCATAAAATGGAAACAGTAGAACGTTGTTAAGGCTACTGAAGCAAGCTTCGTAACTGCTCTCTACTATCAACTAGGCCCGTGTATTCAAAAAGTTGTCAAAACATGCTCACATTACAATAGTAGCGAGCTATTATCTATTTTCACAACTTGAAAACATGTAAATAATCGCTGAAAGCAAGTGCAGTCGAGCAGCTCAAATCGGGAATGAGGGGGATACACAGACACGCCCCCACATCAACTTACTCTTCATGCTTTGAGGTTGACGTGAGCCCGTTTAGGAATGACAACACAAACAGAAAGAAACCTTTTGCAGACACCAACGCAAGTAATGTAAAAATAGAATAGTCCACACTAGGCTTTTACCAGCAAAGTCCGACAGCGCCCTGTCACAATAGTTTAAAGGTACTGCACTGTAACACATTCCCCTATTTTCATAACCAACTCCATCCATCAATCTGTCCATCCATCATATCTACCTATTTCTGAAACCCCCTCACCCCAGCCCCTGCGTCTGGACATCAAGCGGAAGCTGACCGCTAGGTCAGACCGTGTGAAGAGCGTCGACCTGCACCCAACAGAACCATGGATGGTGGCCAGCCTCTACAATGGCAGTGTGTGTGTGTGGAACCACGAGACCCAGGTACAAACCCTTCACTCCTCCGGCCAAACAATCCATTCATCTAACATCTATGCATTTTCCTGGCTAGCCTTAAATATTTGCACTAAAACCAAAACGATTTCATCTACTGTAGAGGCAGCTTCCAAAACAGCAAGAACTTCCACTGTGACTTGCTCTGATGGTTTGTGTGAATGTTGTGTGTGTTCAGACCCTGGTGAAGACGTTCGAGGTGTGTGACCTGCCCGTGAGAGTGGCCAAGTTTGTGGCTCGCAAACACTGGGTCATTGCTGGAGCTGTAAGTCTTCTCACACACACACACGCAGCATACAGCTTTTGCGAACGCTTCCCAGGAACGACTACGTTCCCTCCCTTCCCTGTGTTCATCCGTATCTCTCTCTCTCTCTCTCTCTCTCTCTCTCTCTCTCTCTGTCCTCCGCAGGATGACATGCAGATCAGAGTGTTCAACTACAACACGCTGGAGAGAAGCCACATGTTCGAGGCCCACTCGGACTACATCCGCTGTATAGCAGTCCACCCTACACAGCCTTACATCCTCACCAGCAGTGGTACGGACACACACACACACCAGTGTTTCCCCTATGTTGATTTTACCGTGGCGGCGCGCCACGGTTAAATTTCTGCCGCCACGGTATCAGAATTAGAGCTGTACAAAATTTGAGGCCGTCTATCAGCTGTGATTGTCAGAGAGCATGTCGGAGAATAGCACAGACGCGCTTCACAGCGCAGGTGAGATTGCGCGTGTGCGTCCTTGAGAACTGAAAGTCGTATAACTTATGTTGTCAGTTCATTTAAGCCTGTTATTGTATTAGTCTATAGTTATTGCAAATTTAAATTAAGTTAACTGGTGATTTTCGTTGTTTATATTCTTCCCCTGCTTGCGAAATTGCACGTCTGTTGATTCAATAGCGATTGCTGCCCTTGCTCACATTTGTATTTTAGGTGCATTATTATGCTTAAGTAGCCTAGTTTTAATGAATACATAGTGTGTATATTGTTATTATTTGCTACAGAATGCTTATCCTATCAAGATCAAATGAAGCAGACAGTGTACATGCTTCCCAGTGGCCTACCTTAATGTGTAGGCTAGGCCACTGCATTTACAATAAGTTGTTACGTCAATTATTAACTGGCAGCATTTATGCCATTTAGAACATACTGTAAGGTATCTTTAAGTATGCTAATATTATTTCTTTAGGGGAAATAGGACGAAAATATGTGCAATATTACATTAGATATTAGACTTGTACATTAAGCTGCTCCGAAATATAGGGTTAGCACTTTGTTTTGGCCGGGGGGGGTAGACCTGACCTGCCCCCACTGCTAAAAAAAATCCTAGGGGAAACTGCACACACACACACACAAGCAATCATGAAGATGTCAACACACACATAAATAAAAAAAACAAGCATTCAAAGTATATCTAGATTTTGTGTGTGTGTGTTTGCGATCCTCTAGACGACATGCTGATCAAGCTGTGGGATTGGGACAGGAAGTGGGTGTGTGGTCAGGTGTTCGAAGGCCACACCCACTACGTCATGCAGATCGTCATCAACCCCAAAGACAACAACCAGTTTGCCAGCGCCTCTCTGGACAGGACCATTAAGGTTCTACATACACACACACACCTGCATGCGCATGCGCACACCTGCATGTATAAACACACACGTGCAAAAACATCAATCACGATTCAAGTACAAACAGAAACAAACTACCTGACAAGATAACAAAATACCTTCAGTCCTTGTCTAACACTTCTCTTAACTCTGTAGTGAGTCTGTTGTGTTCAACTATGTGTTGGTGTCAGTTAAGTGTGTGCTGGTTATGGACTGCATGGGTGTTGGGGGGTTGCAGGTGTGGCAGCTGGGGTCCAACACCCCTAACTTCACCCTGGAGGGTCATGAGAAGGGGGTGAACTGCATCGACTACTACAGCGGAGGAGACAAGCCCTACCTGATATCTGGGGCAGATGACCGCCTTGTTAAGATCTGGGACTACCAGGTACTCTCACATGCAGGCGTGTACACACACACACACACACACACATGGTCAGTCTCATGACCACACACACACATTATTTACTCTTGTCTCACAACTGTGTACTCTGCTCCAGAACAAGACATGTGTGCAGACTCTGGAAGGCCATGCTCAGAATGTGTCCTGTGTTAGTTTCCACCCTGAACTGCCAATCATCCTCACAGGCTCCGAGGACGGTGGGTAATGGAGTCTCTTAGACCTCCCCATACTTTCAACTGCTCCCTTGTTAGTAACTTTCTACATCCATGTCGTTTTTAGACTCGGGACAATCAGTTGGTTGTCCTTTGTGGATTGTGTGTTGTATGGCGTGTTCATGTTTCTATATTTTCACCTCACTTTTCTGTCTCACGCACACACACACACATTCTCACACAGGCACCGTGCGAGTCTGGCACTCCAGTACATACCGCCTAGAGAACACGCTAAACTACGGCATGGAGCGTGTGTGGTGTGTGTGTGGCCAGCGCGGCTCCAACAGCGTGGCTCTGGGCTACGACGAAGGAAGCATCCTCATCAAGGTACTGCTTTTGGAAAGGACTACACCTCCCATAGTGCTTTGCACTGCTCAGCCTCAGCATTCACCTCTGTGAGGCTCCCTTTTGATGGTTTTGTCTTGACTTTGTCTTGACGTTGACTTTGGGTTTCTTATTGCCCCCAAAAATAAAACTCACTGGCACTTTGGTTCATGGAAACATCTCTGTTTCAGCATATTTAGATTCGGACCCTTGACCTTCTGCTCTGACGTGTCCTCCCTCGTTCCACAAATTCCCTGACGCCTCCCTGTAACCCCTTCATCTCCTCCCCCTCCTCCTCCTCCCTCAGTTGGGCCGTGAGGAGCCGGCTATGTCCATGGACGCCAGTGGAAAGATCATGTGGGCGCGCCACTCAGAGGTGCAGCAGGCCAACCTGAAGGCCATGGGAGATGCAGAGATCCGGGACGGAGAGCGCCTCCCCCTGGCCGTCAAGGACATGGGCAGCTGTGAGATCTACCCCCAGACCATCCAGCACAACCCCAACGGCAGGTGTGTGTCTGTGGGTGGGTGGATGGGCGGGGTGATGGGTTACATGTGTTCCAGTGGGAATGTGTGTGTGTGTGTCTAAATGTATGCGTTTCATTCAAAAGACGTGTGTGTCGTCCGTCATCCTCAGGTTCGTGGTGGTGTGTGGAGACGGAGAGTACATCATCTACACCGCCATGGCTCTCAGGAACAAGAGCTTCGGCTCAGCCCAGGAGTTTGTCTGGGCCCACGACTCTTCTGAGTAGGTCAAACACACCACGGTGACACGGACCAGACATGGTCGTCCATGGTCCAGACACGTTCCGACGTGGTAGCGCTGATTGAACTTTGACTGATTGTTACTTTTTTTCCTGCCTCCTACAGGTATGCCATTAGAGAAAGCAACAGTATGATTAAAATCTTCAAGAACTTTAAGGAGAAGAAAGCGTTTAAACCAGACTTTGGTGCTGAAGGTGAGTTTGTGTGTTTCTGGGAGCAAAGGTTTTGCACACGGAATTATTAGCGTGCTGAAAGGAGTAGTTGTGTTGGTTTGCCAATATCCATGTGTGTGCATTAGGTATCCACGGGGGTTTCCTGCTGGGTGTGAAGTCTACCAGTGGTCTGGCGTTCTACGACTGGGAGAACGCAGAGCTGGTCCGGCGCATTGAGATCCAGCCCAAACATGTGAGTTAGCTGACGACCCCTGACCTTTACACTGCTGCTCACCACATCTGAGGATTTGGGACAGGACCAGGAATGGACTGTGTCCAGTGTAGAAATGTGAAGGAATAAAAGTTGAATTTACTTCCGGACACTTACTCTCACTCACTTTCCTGACTTTTCTAGTGGTTCAGATAGTCCACCTGACTTCCGACGTTATGCCTGACCTCTGACCCTTGTGCTCAGATCTTCTGGTCAGACTCGGGCGAGCTGGTGTGCATCGCGACGGAGGAGTCCTTCTTCGTGCTGCGCTACCTGTCTGAGAAGGTGGCCGTCGCCCAGGAGACGAAGGAGGGGGTGACGGAGGACGGGATCGAGGACGCCTTCGAGGTAGGAGGCCGCTGGAGCACCAGAGCCAGCCAGCCTGTCTGGGCAGAGACTGAGGGAGGAGGCAGAACGCCGGCACAGAATGAAAGATTTACTGAAAACTTCGACTTATCTTTGTTGTTTTTTGCTTTGTTTTTTTTCTTCCATTTCTCCTGGTTTCATCATTTTCTCTCTCTCCTCTCTGTCTGTCTTCTCTCTTTCTTCTTTCTTTTCCTCTCTTATTCTCTCGCCCTCCCCCTCTCTATCAATCCCCCCCACACACACCCACACACACACACACACACACTCCCACTCCTGGCAGGTGCTTGGGGAGATCCAGGAGGTGGTGAAGACGGGCATCTGGGTGGGAGACTGCTTCATCTACACCAGCTCCGTCAACAGACTCAACTACTACGTCGGGGGAGAGATCGTCACCATAGCCCACCTGGACAGGTACCGTCAAACAAACAAACAAACTTCCAATCCGATTCTCCCTCTTCCAGTCGGCTTCAGCCTCTTCCAATCAGATTCTCCGAACTTTAAAGTCCACATCTCCCTCCAGTCAGCACGCGCCGTCAGTTGCCAATGGACTTATTTCGAACCAGATCCATAGAACAATTATGTTGAAACAAAAATGACGTTTTCACCCTGGCACGCCATGCCTTTTTTCCCCCTCATGTGATGATGCGCATTGTGTTGCCTCCTGGCATAAAAACGTAGCGCCTTCATACATCTCCCTGTCCGTGTTCCCCTCTCCTGTGGGCTGCAGAACCATGTACCTGCTGGGCTACATCCCCAAGGACGACCGTCTGTACCTGGGAGACAAGGAGCTCAACATCGTCAGCTTCTCCCTGCTGGTGTCGGTGCTGGAGTACCAGACGGCGGTCATGAGGAGAGACTTCAGCATGGCCGACAGGGTGCTGCCCACCATCCCCAAGGAGCAGAGGACCAGGGTCGCCCACTTCCTGGAGAAGCAGGTAGGTCTGTCTGAGTGTGTGTGTGGGTGTGTTTGTGCTCATATATGTTTGAGTGTGTCTGTGTGTGTGTGTGAGAGCACATCTCTGTTCATGCTGAGCCCTGGTACCAGGCTGTTGTCAGTAGTGTGTGTGTGCCTGACAGTAGGTGTGTTCCTCCAGCTTCTTCTTCTTCTGTGTCTGGCCAGGGTTTCAGGCAGCAGGCCCTGGGCGTGTCCACAGACCCCGAGCACAGGTTCGAGCTGGCTCTGCAACTGGGGGAGCTGAAGGTAGCCTACCAGCTGGCCATAGAGGCAGAGGTAAGAGACACACACACACACACACACACACACTAGATGTGACATCTGGTCTCACTAAAGAGACAGAGGCTCGCACTCTTGAGTCGATTGGGGAGAAATGGAATTGAACATGAGCTGGTGATGGTTTAATGATGGTGTTTTCCCTCCCTCCCTCCCTCCTTCTCTCCCTCCCTCCCTCCCTCCCTCCCATGTGGCCTCAGTCTGAGCAGAAGTGGAAGCAGTTAGCCGAGCTCGCCACCACCAAGTGCCAGTTTGGCTTGGCCCAGGAGTGCCTGCACCATGCCCAGGACTACGGAGGTCTTCTCCTGCTGGCTACAGCCTCCGGGAACGCCAGCATGGTGGGCAAACTGGCGGAGGGGGCGGAGCGCGATGGCAAGACCAACGTGGCGTTCCTCACCTATTTCCTGCAGGGGAAGTGAGTGTGAGGGGAAATGGGCGGAGGGTACGAGAAGGAGGAGTGCGATTTGCAGTGCATACGTTCTCAGGGCGATTTGCAGAAGGACAGAATGACCCCATCATTTCATTTGTAGTCTTACAGATGTTGTTGTTTACCCTCCAACCCCCCGCCCCTCCCTCGCAGGTTGGATAAATGTCTGGACATTCTCATCAAAACCAACCGTCTGCCAGAGGCTGCGTTTCTGGCTAGGACCTACCTGCCCAGTCACGTGTCAAGGTACTACTAGACTAACCCAGACTGTTTGTCAGTTTTAATCCAAATTCTCTTGAGTTTTCCTGGGAGTTTTTCTTGTCTTCTTTGAAAGTTGTTTTAGCTCGACATATGTAAGCCCCTCTGTGACCATGCTTGTAAAAAAGAGGGCTACACGATGAGATTTGATCTTCTAAATGGAAGCTCCGCTGCACGCGGTGGGTGCTGCTCCACCCCTAACGACGTCTCCACCCGCAGAGTGGTGAAGCTGTGGAAGGACAGCCTGTCCAAGGTCAACCAGAAGGCAGCCGACGCGCTGGCAGACCCCACCGAGTACGGGAACCTGTTCCCTGGCCTCCAGCAGGCCCTGCTGGCCGAGACCTACCTGAGGGAGACCCACGTGTGCGTGCGGCCTGCCGCTGAGTACCCCCGGATCACGGTCAGTTGGTCACTCTGCCGGAGCTGGTGCCGGGCGGTGGGTAGAGTCTCCATTGAAAAGCTGGATGTGAAGGATCTCCACAGCCCTGTGTTGGTCTACTGGTCTACTCATTAAACATCATCCATAAATACATACATCATGAGACAACTTTTACCCAGAAGAGGGTTTCAAGGTATGGTCCAAATCGGACCTGTTTTGGGGGGTTGTCAATAGGCTAGGGTTAGGTGGGACGGCGTGTGGTTGGTATTTAAACCCTGCTCTGACAAACTTCACTGCGGCCCAGCCACCCTGGGTGCTTTAAGGTTAACGATAGCTGCTCTGTACACCGCTCACGGAATGCACACGACGTTGAGCTTTGATGTTTTCATTTAGCATCTTTTCTCATTTCATGGCTTTGCCCGCTCATTAGCTCCAATCTCTCCCCTCTGCAGCCCAGCGAGGATCGGAGTGTCCTTGAGGAATCTTCCGGCTACGTGCCAACAGGAGGGACGTCTGCAGAGGTGCGATCTGGAACATCACACCTCTGAAACACACGAGTTTCCCAGCTTAGCCAGCCTTTTAAAAGCTGCAAATATGGCCCTGAATTTCTACTTAAATTGCACTGTTCAATTGAATTGTTCTTTTAATTTGTTTTTTTGATTGGACGTTTTTTTTTCCATTGTGGTATTTTAATTTCCTATAGACGGTGGCTGAGTTCATGAAGGAACCCCCCGTAGTGGCAGAAGTGGTAGCCGCTGCAGCTCCAGAAGCCCCTGTTCTGGAAGAGGCCATTACGATGGAAGAGGAGGAACCTGTCTTGGCTGCAGTGGATGAGCCCGTTGCCATGGAGGAGGTGAAGTCCGTCACAGCAGCTGTGGAAGAGTCTATTGCCGTGGCAGCAGAAGAAAGACCTGTCACAGAAGTGGAACAGCCCATCATGGCAGAAGAGGAGGCCCCCATTTCTGTTGAAGTGGCCGAGCCAGAAGTGACAGCAGAGGTGGAAGATACCATTACAAAGCAAGAGGAGGTTCCAGTCACTGCAGAGGGAGACTTACTGGGTACAGACACCCCCCTAACTATACCAGATATGGTACAAAGCCCAGAGCAGGACGTCATGGTAACAGAGGAGGCTGCTGAGGATGTAGCTTCAACAGCTGAAGTCATAGCAACAGATCCAGCACCTTTAGCTGATGCTGTCTTGGCAACAGAGGAAGATCACAATAAAGAGACAGTAACTCATGCTTACGAGGCAACATTACAGGTCATGGCAACAGAGGAAGCACCGGTGACAGATTCAGTCATACCAGAAGCCATAGCAACCGAAAAAGCACCCGAGGCTGTTGCGATAGAGACGGTGGTAGCAACAGAAGCCACAGTAACAGATGCCAATACGGTTTTTGAACTTCTATCAGAGTCCATAGCAACAGAAGAAGTATCTGTAACAGAGGAGGTCATAACAGAAGCCATAGCTACAGAAGCCATAGCAACAGAAGCAACACCTGTTACCGAGGTGGCACCAGAACCCCTAGCAAATGAGCCAACACCTGAGACGGTTACCATAGATACAATGGCAGTGTCCGAAACACTTGTTACACAGGTACTTCCAGAACCAATTGTACCGGCTTATCCAGTAGAGGACCTCATTACAGTGGAAGAACCAAAGTCAGTCCCGGCACCACTTTTAGACCCTTTCCCAGCTATGGCACCAGTACTGGAGCCCTTCTCGTCCCTAGCCCCGGCCCCAGACCCAGCTACAGCCCCAGCACTAGACTTCTTCTCAGACCTAGACCCGTTCTCATGTATAGCTCCAGTGGCAGCCCCAGCCTCACCAGCGCTCCCAGGGGAGACGGGGTCCAGCCTGGCCCCCATCCAGCCCATGCTTGCCCCCTCTCTGCTTGTCCCGCAGCCTGTGGTCCCAGTAGTGGCCCCCACAGAGGAGAAGCCGGCCCCGGGGGCAGCAGAGGACCTGGACATGGACGACGAGGTATTTAATGGCTCTGTGCTGCTCTCATTCAACCAGTGTTTAAAATCTCTTTTGTTGCTTTTGGAAATGATGTTTTTCTCTATCACATATCGGTTAATTATCTCCACAGATGTGCGCCTGTTACATTTTGAACACAGCTGCACAAACCCTCAGCGTCAAACACCTGCTAACACACAGTTACACTGTCACCTGCACACACGGTATATTTTGCACTGAAACTGTTTTGTGTTTCCATCTAGGGTCTGGACGATCTGGACCTGGACAACTTTGACCTGGATGATGACATTGACACCTCAGACGTCAACCTGGATGACGACTTCATGGATGACTGATGACTTCCTACGGCAGAAATTCCACTGAATGTGACCAAAGAACACACAGCATTTCTCTCACTCAATGCAAGGGTGGTGTTTTCTATACAAGGGTGACATGGGGAGGGGGAAACTTGAATTGTGTTTTTACAGTATTTGATTTAATAGGTTTTGATAAAATCTCATATCTCTTTATGGTGAATCAGGTACTGTACACTTGCAATAGACAGTATGTGAACGCGTGGCCTTTTCAAGATGGAAAAGCAATAGTTTACCACATCTATACCTCCTTTAGAGCTAACTGTGGACTCTTTCAAAATGGAGTCTATTTAGAATGCTGCAAAAGTCAGCGGAGCTGACGATCGACACTACACTTTAATGCATGCGTTTCTTCCTAAATATACTGCCTCTTTAACTATCCACAGGAATGGGTCCATCTGTCGTGTCCCAAGTCTAGTGTTGTCATGGCAACATTCAGTACCTTATGTTTTAGTATTGCAGACCTCTGTTATCGTGCCTTTTTAATCTAGACAGCTTTTTATAGGGAAATTGTTCTTTATAGATGTGCATCCAAGTGCCTTATACATGTTTTTGTTAGATTGCCTTAATTTGGCAAGTGTGTCTGGATTAGTAAAGGGAATTAAAAGTTTCATCTTCTCATTGACGATATTTGATGTTCTGAGAATGATTTAATAGGGGACAAGGTGTATAGAAAGAATCATTTTTATTTTGTATGTACATAAATCATGAGGTTTCTGTTGAGTTTGAATGTTAACTTTCAGTACAGATAAAGTATCCAGTCAGCTGTCACGTTTGCCCATTTATCATGTGTGGTGCTCCAACAACAGAACATCACTGGACGAACTCTATCCCAACAGTTACTGATACGGGCATATATGTCACTGAATGCACCACTTTCGAGCTGTATTTGTCAGTTGACAGAGCATGGCAGCAGTTGACATGATTCGACAGACATCCTGCTGCCTGTGGAGCTGGTATCAGACGGGCGGGGCGGGCAGGGGCCGTGTCCCGGAGGATGGCAGGTGAGGTCAAGCGGAGCTCTCTGCCAGGGTCTGCTGGTGGGCCTGCAGAGCCAGCTCGATGTAGCCTGCCCTCTGAGACTCCAGCTGGGTGTACACCTGGAGGGGAGGGGCAGATACATTCTGTAAGGAACTAGCTTCAATCTTTTGCTACCAAAAGGCACGCTAATGTATGTTGGTTTCGTAGCCAAAAGGTTAAATACATATTCAAAACAAATGATTTGGTGAGCTGACAAGATGTTGGTCTGGAATAAGTGGGTCAGCAACTAATTATACCGACATGTCTGTGTGGCTGAACAAGAGGCCCTAAACGAACATTTCATTGACAATGGCAACCCGTATGTGTGTCTGTACTCTGAAACGCTGAGTGGCTGTCCTTCTCCATGACTGAGGTCAGGGGTCACCCTGAGGCCTAATGGGAAGTGAAGTGCCCCAGGATTGGCCCCCAGATTCCCACCGCAGGGACAAACCTCGCCTCACAGGGAACATGAGAAGGCCATGGCATGACCTCACTACAAAGCACTCTGAATCGCCCACCCGTATGACCCCCAACAAGCTTTCAAACTCATTCAAACAAGGGGTGGTTCGCCAGTTTGGTGAACATACTACATATTCCTCACCTCCAAGTATCCCAGCCATCATAACCCCGAGGGAGCGAGCAAGGGAGAAATGTAAAGTGTTGGCACTGCTCCTGAGCCCGTCTGGTGTAGGGGGCCTAGTGCCATACTGGCTGGTGGGACCTCACCTTGAGCAGGTCCAGCCCTGCCGCCCCCTGTCTGCTGGCTTCCTGGGCTGATTGACAGTGAGGGTGGGCCATGTGGAGCAGACGCACCACACTGACCGCATCCTGGACCCTGGGGGAGGCATGGGGAGGATTGGTGGACATTTCTTGGGTAGAAATTTGAGGGAGGGTACGTCTAAGAGCAGATAGGACTGCTTTCCAGAAAATCCTACATCATGATCACAACACAGATGATCTTGCTTCACGGCGAGAGCATTACTGACATGAGACAGCACTTAGTGGGGAGTTCATGCACGCGCAAGTGCATACACACACACACACACGCACACACACTCACAGATCTCTTTGGAGCATGTCTATGATGAGGCCATCCACCCTCTTGTGGGTGACCAGGTACCAGGCCAGGCCTCCGAAGTGCCTGGTGGAACGCAGTAGCTCGTACTTTCCCTGCTTCTCCAGGTCCTCATAGGTCGCCGCGTGGACCTGGACCCCGGAGACAGCCAATAGGGAGACAGTGTTCTACGTCAATCACTGCCAGATGACTGTTCTACATGGAATGAGTGACTTGCATCTGGCGAAGCCAAACAAACCACATATTTGTACACCCCTTTTACAAGCAGTGTCACAAAGGGATTCACAGATGCTTAATGATGAGAACTAATGGTCAACATAGCCCCTCAATAAATAAAAAAGACCTCAAAATTGAAGAAACCTTGGGCATATAAGGGTTCTCACGATAGCAGTAAAGTAGAACAATTGTAAGCAATGGGAAAAAGTAGCCCAGACAGGTTGATAGAAAGGAGGGTGTTTGGGTGGATATCTTACCCGGATGTAGCCTGACGAGTCTGGTTCAAACTGAGCGACGCACATGTCCAACACATCCTCGTGGCGGTCCTGGGAAAATACAATCTGAGAGAGAGAGCGAGAGAGAAAGGGAGAGAGAGAGAGAGAGAGAGAGAGAGAGAGAGAGAGAGAGAGAGATAGAGAGGAACAAAAGGAGACACTCAACAGTGGGTCTACTTAGAAACCTCGCCAACAATGGCATGTCAATCTAGAACAGGGGTGTCAAACCCTGGTCCTCGAGGGCCGCTGTCCTGCATGTTTTAGATGTTTCCCTGCTCCACCCCTGATCTAGAACCTTCCCATCGAGTCCCTCTGGAAGTCCCACCTTGAGGTTCTCCTCCTTAAAGACAGGGGGCGCTGTGAGTTTCCGTCCTGCTTTGGGAAAGTACACTTGGAGGATCCTGTCCCTCTCCTCCCAGGAGGCCTTCCTCAGCGTCCCGCTGGGCTCCCGGATCACGACGAAGCGCTCCTGCAACGCCCACCGAGAGAGTCAGGAGGAGGAAGCACGGGCAAAGCTTTGAGACCCACTCCCTTATGCTGCCTCAGACAGACACACACCCTGTGGGGGATGTTGAAGGTGATGTCAGTGAAGACGTATTTGGCCGTGTCCATGCCCTCCAGGATCTTGTCCTCGGAGAGGACGTCGTCGATGGGCTTCCTCTCGGGCAGCACTGGGGGCATCTTCAGTAGTCTTTCCGCCTCCTCCCTGGCCTTCACAGTGGCCTGAGGGGACACACACGCACTGGAAAGGTTCACAACATAGGCGTGCGGCAGGTATGCAGGTATGGGCTTGGCAGCTGTTTTTCCACTGGCTACGGTGCACAAGAGTGTGTGTGTGTGTGTGTGAGTGTGTGTGTGTGTTGAGAGGGCTCACCTCCTCTAGCTGGGCATCTGTCATGAGTTTGTAGGTGGGTGGCTTCAGCTCTTGTTTCTGGGGTCTGAACACCTTCTGGAGGTCCAAGCCAGTGATCCTCGTCAGGATATTCTGCACTTCCTCGTCCATAAACTTCGGGTTGACATGTACGTCTGGGTTGTCTTGAGACGCACAAAGGATAGGGAGTCAATGATAACTATGATGCATTACAGTATTTTAGATAATCTAACTAACTTTAAAATTAGTGCGCTAGCTACTTTGCTGGCTAACTAAGTCTGATGCTCACTAAGGTCGTTGAGCAGTTTGCAATTACCGGTCACTGAATAAGTACAGTAATGACAAACTCACTTACATTTCAATGACATGTATCAAACTGTCGAATCTAAAATGTGCCATTGATAATGCAGACAATGGTTATCTGAAACTGCATTTTGAAGTGAATTGAATAGCTTTCTATGAAGGTTAAATTCAATTGCTGGTTAAATGCTGTTGCTGCTGTGCTGACTGGCTGGCTAGACAGTGTCACACATGCTACAAGGTCAGTAGTTGGGAGTTCTCGTTGAAGAATATTAAATACAAGAGGGCTTACTGATGTCCGATGATGCACTACACAGCATCCGTCTGCTACGTCTGCCAAACATATTCGAGTGAGAATCGACATTTTTTATCCGAGAACAGCTTCTTAGCAAACACCGTGCTGCACCGATCGTCGCCATGTTTTACTTACGTCATGAAATGGACGTGACCTTTCAACTCAACCCGAGATGAAACATGGGGAATTGAGTCACAACTTACCAAATGTATTTTGAGTGTTGGTATTGTTAGAGTAAAAACAAAATATAATATTAAAAAAGCTTAATAAAAAGTGCACTGGTCCCCGAAATACCTTTAAGAAAATGTGAAAAGTTGTCTGCTGTCCCTTTTTCGGCTTGTTAATATTTGCAACTTCAAGCAGATGTCATTTTGGTCAGCAGGTGGCGCTCATTAGTCACTTCTTTAACTCTCACAGTGGACTGCCGAGTAGTGTGAAGTTCAAGAGCTGATTTGCACCTAAGGACAAGCAGACAAGCAGAAAACCCAGTTAATTCATTTTAAAATATGAGCATCATGTCTATACAGTAAATAAACAGCATAAATATTGTTAATACTTTGGACACCTAGATGAAACCTGCTTTCTATGGGACGACATCGTATGTAGAAAAGTGTGAGAACAAAGAGTGTTGAGTCCTCGTTTTTTTTATATATCACTAAAATCACACACTTGTATCCTTGAGACAGTGTTTGAATCAGGCCACAGACATTCCTAACCCACCGTTACAATGTGTTCCTGCATTGTCTGATAACTGAGAAATCTGTCTGGGTGATAGGGAACACACTTTCTCACTGAGACTTCTGCTGACACACACAGCCTTTCTCAATTAGTTTGACAAAAAACCTTCTTCATCTTCTGTGAATATATTCTTGCGTATAGCCATTCTGATGTTACGTAGATTTAAGTTTGAGGTCTAAATGAAGCAATATTTATATTTCAGTGGAAAGTTGGAAGGGTACACACTATTACATTACAGACACAATTACCACAACACCAAATCTACATAAGAGATTTAGGATTAACATGCAGGACACCTTGATGACTCAACGTCTTTCCGAAAGGTTCAAAAAACCCAAATAATCCAGATGACTGTTGCTCATAGTACGCAGACAGCATATGTACAAAGCACAAAAACACACACACACACACACCTTTTGACAAAAACGACACTACCCATTGCATGTACCTCACCATTCCTATCTAGTTTCATGGCATTGTTCAAAATCCCATGTGTCCCATATAAATCTCTCCCTCCTTTCCAAATCCCCTCATATCAGTCCCCCACCCCCAGGCCCCCTCTCTAATCTCTACCAGGGGTTAATGTGTCCGATAGAGACAGATAAAGGTGTGGGGCTGGTCAGTAAAGAGGTGAGCAGAGGCAGGGGAGAGCCAGACTCTACGGTAACGATGTGAGGATTGAGCTGTGAGGGGCCTAGCCTGTCCAGATGTATGCAGCTGTCCTAGCGCTGACAGGCCTAATCCTGCTACCGAGAACCGTCCTCACCAAAGTGAGGGTGGGTATGTGTGTGCGTTGTGTGTGCGTGCGTTGTGTGTGCGTGCGTTGTGTGTGCGTTGCGTGTGCGTTTTGTGGAGGCATCATTCATATTAGTTCTACCATTCCCTCCGGTTTTTTTCTTCTTCTTCTCTTTGTTCGGGCCTGAGAGTAAGATTCAAACAGGAAGCTTGATGACACTCTTGATTACTCAGAATCCCAGACTGCACACAGACACACCCCTCATGCGCGCGCACACACACACACACACACACACACGTCTACTTAAGAAGTCAAATCAATTCATTCCCATTCAGTCAACTGCAGGAAATGTATCGCAATGGCTAAAAAGTAAAAAGGCATTAGAAGTGCCATTTTTGTTTGTCCTTCAATCGGAATTTCCTCCCTCCTCCTGGACTGAAATGCAACTGACCCCCATCCCAAAATACTGTGCTCAGATCCACACGGACAGAGCCCCACGTTCTCACACAGACTCTCTGACTGTCAATGGGTTGAGTGTAAGAGTGTGTGTCAGGGTGACTGGGAGCAGCAGGAAGCAGCGAGCTGAAACCTGAGTTTGGTGCTCTCATGGGGGGGGTGGGGGAAGGGGGAAGGTGGTGGTGGTGGGGGTGCAGGGGGTATATAGTCTTTATGATCTGGAGGGTGGTGTGGGGGGGGGGGGGCAGGGAGCAACTCAGTGCATGTTTATTTGGCTTTCTGTGAGGCGGGATGAGGAGAACAGGTTCAGGCTCGGGTGAAACGGAACGGTGTGTGAGAGAGAGAGAGAGAGAGAGAGAGAGAGAGAGAGAGAGAGAGAGAGAGAGAGAGAGAGAGAGAGAGAGAGAGAGAGAGAGAGAGAGAGAGAGAGAGAGACAGACAGACAGACAGACAGACAGACAGACAGACAGACAGACAGACAGACAGACAGACAGACAGACAGACAGACAGACAGACAGACAGACAGACAGACAGACAAAGACAGAAACAAAGAGATTGTGAAGGGGTTTATGTAGAATGAGCAAAGTGTATATAACAACATGTTATGTTTGTGGGGAAACATTTGTTTTTAAATGTAATGTAACCGTGGATTTTCTTGGTAAGAATTTGACAAACTGGCAAAGCCACTGCTTGTGTGGTCTATCCAAAAGTATTCATGAAAAATACAATTGTTGCTGTTTTTGTAAATTTGTTGCAAGATGGAACGTTTTCTGGGCTTTTGAGTACTGGGAGAGGCTACTTTGTACAGAGGCTTTAATTTGCATTGGCATATTTGGGGTCACAATAACATATTCAAAAATGTGTCTGAAACCAGGATGAATTGGAGAGGATGGAC
>NC_061074.1:814101-816601 GCF_021917145.1 Hypomesus transpacificus
ACACAATGTGTGTCTGCTTTAGTGTTGACGTGCGTAGGTTTGTCTACATGTATGCATGAGTGTGTGCGTGTGTGTTTGTGAGTGTGCTTTTGCATCCAACACAGTTAGTGGCATGTTTGCCTAAAGTGACACAACCCCATTAACACAAGTACACCCCTATAGAAAGACAGGAAAGGGGCGGGACACCCATCCACCACTCAGTTCTTCTTATCTGGACACACGCAAGTAGGGAGGGGTCCAATCACAGACCGGCATTACCCCCCACTTCCTGTTTTTGCTGCCGGGACGTCCCGTCACCTTGGCGACCCAGTGGCACACGTAGCCTCTTAGCGTCAGGGCTTCAAAGGGAACTGCGACCAAGCAGGAAACTGAGCTTAAACACACCAATGAGGGCTTCAGTCCATTTCCTAATGGACACTCATTAGGACTGGCTGAAGGCCAAGTAGCAATGGCATCCCATTTGAAATGTATACTTTAGGGGCAAAGACCCTGGCATGGAGGGAAGGGGGACCAGAGACCCTGGCATGGAGGGTAGGGGGACCAGGGACCCTGGGATAAGGGTAGGGGGACCAGAGACCCTGGCATGGAGGGTAGAGGGACCAGAGACCCTGGTATGGAGGGGGGGGTAGGGGGACCAGAGACCCTGGCATGGAGGGTAGAGGGACCAGAGACCCTGGTATGGAGGGGGGTAGGGGGACCAGAGACCCTGGCATGGAGGGTAGAGGGACCAGAGACCCTGGTATGGAGGGGGGTAGGGGGGCCAGAGACCCTGGTATGGAGGGAGGTAAGGGGACCAGAGACCCTGGTATGGAGGGAGGTAAGGGGACCAGAGACCCTGGTATGGAGGGAGGTAAGGGGACCAGAGACCCTGGTATGGAGGGAGGTAAGGGGACCAGAGACCCTGGTATGGAGGGGGG
Organism: Hypomesus transpacificus; assembly: GCF_021917145.1. Taxonomy (NCBI): domain Eukaryota; kingdom Metazoa; phylum Chordata; class Actinopteri; order Osmeriformes; family Osmeridae; genus Hypomesus; species Hypomesus transpacificus. Next base: position 815,019 of record NC_061074.1, read on the forward strand.
TAGGGGGACCAGAGACCCTGGTATGGAGGGGGGTAGGGGGACCAGAGACCCTGGTATGGAGGGTAGGGGGACCAGAGACCCTGGTATGGAGGGAGGTAAGGGGACCAGAGACCCTGGTATGGAGGGAGGTAAGGGGACCAGAGACCCTGGTATGGAGGGAGGTAAGGGGACCAGAGACCCTGGTATGGAGGGTAGGGGGACCAGAGACCCTGGTATGGAGGGAGGTAAGGGGACTAGACACCCTGGCATGGAGGGGGGTAAGGGGACCATTTGCACTGTCAAGTTGGCAGCTGTCAAGCCTGGACCCTCAGGTGTGGCACAGTCAACACTCCCCACTGCTCATGTTACGTTTGTATCTTTCTCTCCATCTGTTGTCAGTGGCTATGTCAGAGTCTAAGACCTGCCTGAGGTCCTGGCAGTGAAGCAGTGTTGATAGAGCTGGTTTGAGGGAGCTGTTTGTCTTGATAGGCGTGTGTCTGTCCCAAGGCCTTGGTCTGTAGTCCTTGTTGTCTAGGTCCCCCATGGTCACTTTCATCATCAACCGCACAAGAATGACTAGGAATCAGTTATCTTGGAAAGCATGAGATTAGAGTTTAGAGATCCTCAGTTGAACACAGATAGCTTTTTCTTTCTTGTAGAGTAAAGGTGAATACAATGAAAACAGTTATAGAGTTTACATTCAAATGAATGCTTCACTAATATTTTATTATTATTATTATTATTACTCTATTTGTTCCACCCTATTCGTATGGGAGGTCAGTAAACGGGCAACAGTAACACTAGCCTGTGTGTCTTATACTCTATCTGTTACTGTGTGTGTGTTACTGTGTGCTCCGTGTTACTCTGTGCTGTGTGTTACTGCGTGCTGCGTGTTACTCTGTGCTGTGTGTTACTGCGTGCTGCGTGTTACTCTGTGCTGTGTGTTACTGCGTGCTGTGTGTTACTGTGTGCTGTGTGTTAATGTGTGCTGTGTGTTACTGTGTGCTGTGTGTTACTGTGTGCAGTGTGTTAATGTGTGCTGTGTGTTACTGTGTGCTGTGTGTTACTGTGTGCTACGTGTTCAGAGGTGAGACCATCGAGACGTCTGGACACACGTCCCCCGTCCCCCCCCGTCCCCCTTCTACCCTCATTCGCTTATTTTATTCATGGAAGGGTTAACGAGATCCATCATCACCTCATCTTCAGTTTATTATGAGAGGGGTCTTTCCTGTGGCAGGTAAAAATAATCAGGCAGTTCTACAGACACACATATCCACAAAGGTCCTCCGCAGGACCTAGACTGGTGATTGTTTTTACTCACTTCCTGTGGGGCTTGCACTGGAGAATATGGGAAATAGGGGAGTATCCAGAGAGAGAGGCCTTCAGCCTGTTCATTAATTTGATGAGGACCTCCAAAGAATTGTCTCTTCCCCTCTAGGACAGGAGTGAAGTGGCAGCTTTGCTGATTGTTGCCGTTTGGTTCTGTCCCTGTCTTTTGGCTTTTTTATTTCCTTCCCTAAGTGCTTTCAGTCTGCAGTTCTGATTGAATCAACAAAGAAGGTGACAGTGAACCAACTGGTGACATTGCCTGTCTCAGAAGTGCC